>NC_091453.1:95847723-96000277 GCF_964237555.1 Oryctolagus cuniculus | reverse complement strand
TATTTAGACAAGGCCATATTCAAAGTGGAAGTTCTCTCCTCCCTTCAGAGAAAGGTGCTGCCTTCTTTGATGGCCTGTTCTTTCTGCTGGGCCTCACCCACAGAGATCTTTCATTTAGGTCATTTTTTTTTTGCCACGATGTCTCGGCTTTCCATGCCTGTGAAACTCTCATGGGCTTTTTAGCCAGATCTGAATGCCTTAAGGGCTGATTATGAGGCCAGAGTGCTGTTTAGGGCATTTGCCATTCTATGAGTCTGCTGTGTATCCCACTTCCCATGTAGGATCATTCTCTCCATTTTAATTCTATCAATTATTTGCAGACACTGGTCATATTTATGTAATCCCTTTGACAATCCCATTTTTGATCAATTATGAACTTAAACAGATCACTTTAACAAGTAAGAAGGCATTGGTACATACCACCTTGATGAGATTGAATTGGAATCCCCTGGCACCTTTCTAACTCTATCATTAGGCATAAGTCCAAGTGATCATGTGCTGAACTGTACATCTCCTCCCTCTCTTATTCCCACTCTTATGTTTATTTTATTTATTTTTTATTTTTTGACAGGCAGAGTGGACAGTGAGAGAGAGAGAGACAGAGAGAAAGGTCTTCCTTTGCCGTTGGTTCACCCTCCAATGGCCGCTGTGGCCAGCGCGCTGCAGCCGGCGTGCTGCGGCCGGCGCACTGCACTGATCCGATGGCAGGAGCCAGGTACTTATCCTGGTCTCCCGTGGGGTGCAGGGCCCAAGCACTTGGGCCATCCTCCACTGCACTCCCTGGCCACAGCAGAGAGCTGGCCTGGAAGAAGGGCAATTGGGACAGAATCCGGCGCCTTGACCAGGACTAGAACCAGGTGTGCCGGTGCCACAAGGCGGAGGATTAGCCTAGTGAGCCGCAGCGCCGGCCCACCCACTCTTATGTTTAACATGGATCACTTTTCAGTTAAATTTAAACACTTAAGAATAATTGTGTGTTAATTAAAGAGTTCAATTGTGTTAAGTAGAACAAAAGAAAACATTAAAAGGAATAAAATAGTAAGTTGTTCCTCGATAGTCAGGACAAGGGCTGATCAACTCTGTTTCTCATAGTGTCCATTTCACTTCAACAGGTTTCCTTTTAAGTGCTCAGTTAGTTGTCACCAATCAGGGAGAACATATGATATTTGTCCCTTTGGGACTGGCTTATTTCACTCAGCATAATGTTTTCCAGATTCTTCCATTTTGTGGCAAATGACCGAATTTCATTTTTTTTTTACTGCTGTATAATATTCTATAGAGTACATATCCCATAATTTCTTTATCTAGTCTTCTGTTGATGGGCATTTGGGTTGGTTCCAGGTCTTAGCTATTGTGAATTGAGCTGCAATAAACATTACTGTGCAGACATCTTTTTTGTTTGCCAATTTCATTTCCTTTGGGTAAATTCCAAGGAGTTGGATGGCTGGATTGTATGGTAGGGCTATGTTCAGGTTCTGAGGAATCTCCAAACTAACTTCCGTAGTGGCTTTACCAGTTTTCATTCCTACCAACAGTGGATCAGTGTCCCTTTTTCCCCACATCCTTGCCAGCATCTGTTGTTAGTTGATTTCTGTATATAAGCCATTCTAACTGGGGTGAGGTGAAACCTCATTGTGGTTTTGATTTACATTTCCCTGATGGGTAGTGATCCTGAACATTTTTTTCATGTGTCTGTTGACCATTTGGATTTCCTTTTTTGTAAAATGTCTATTGAGATCCTTGGCCCATCTCTTAAGTGGGTTGTTTGTTTTGTTGTGGAGTTTCTTGATCTCTTTGTAGATTCTGGTTATTAATCCTTTATCGGTTGCATAATTTGCAAATATTTTTTCCCATTCTGTTGGTTGCCTCTTCACTTTCCTGACTGTTTCTTTTGAAGTACAGAAACTTCTCAATTTGATGTAATCCTAATTGTTAATTTTAACTTTGCCTGTGCCTCTGTGGTCTTTTCTAAGAAGTCTTTGCTAGTACCTACATCTTTTAGGGTTTCTCTGATGTTCTCTAATAATTTGATGGTGTCGGGTCATAGATTTAGGTCTTTAATCCATGTTGAGTGGATTTTTGTGTAAGATGTAAGGTAGGGGTCTTGCTTCATGTTTCTGCATGTGGAGATCCAGTTTTCCCAGCACTGTTTGTTGAATAGAGAGGTGTGTTTCTTTTTTTTTTTTAAACTTTTATTTAGTAAATATAATTTCCAAAGTACAGTTTATGGATTACCATGGCCCCCCCCCATAACTTCCCTCCCACCCGCACCCCTCCCATCTCCCGCTCCCTCTCCCATTCCATTCACATCATGATTCATTTTCAATTATCTTTATATACAGAAGGTCGATTTAGTATGTATTAAGTAAAGATTTCATCAGTTTGCACCCACACTGAAAGGTGTGTTTCTTTTTTTTTTTTTTTTTTTTGACAGGCAGAGTGGACAGTGAGAGAGAGAGACAGAGAGAAAGCTCTTCCTTTGCCGTTGGTTCACCCTCCAATGGCCGCCGCGGCCGGCGCGCTGCGGCCGGCGCACCGCGCTGATCCGATGGCAGGAGCCAGGAGCCAGGTGCTTTTCCTGGTCTCCCATGGGGTGCAGGGCCCAAGCACTTGGGCCATCCTCCACTGCACTCCCTGGCCACAGCAGAGGGCTGGCCTGGAAGAGGGGCAACCGGGACAGAATCCGGCGCCCCGACCGGGACTAGAACCCGGTGTGCTGGCGCCGCTAGGCAGAGGATTAGCCTAGTGAGCCACGGCGCCGGCCAGAAAGGTGTGTTTCTTTTAAGCAGCAAATAGATGGGTCTTGTTTTTAATCTAGGCAGCCAGTCTGTATCTTTTAATTGGAGAATTTAGGTCATTTGCATTCAAGGTTATTGTTGATAAGTAACAACCTGTTCCTGCCATTTTCCCATAAATATTCCTATTATTTGCTTTGGATTTCCTTTATGCTTTGACTAGGAGATTTTCTTGTTTCATAGTCTTTCATAATGACGACCCTCTTTCTCTGTTTCTATGTATAGCACATCCTTAAGAATCATTTGTAAGGCTGTACAAGTGTTGACATTCCTTCAATTTCTGTTTGTTATGTTAGGTCTTTATTTCACCTTCATTTATAAATGAGGGCTTTGCTGTGTACAATATTCTTGGTTGAAAGTATTTTTCTTTTAGGACTTGGACTATGTCTCTGTATTCTCTCCTATCCTTTAGGACTTCTGACGAGAAATTAGCTGTTAGTGTAATTAGGGATCCTCTGGAGGTAATCTGGCATTTCTGTCGCGCACATTTTTAGAATCTTTTCTTTGTTTTATTGTTGAATGTTTGACTATAATGTGTCATGGTGAAGAGCTTTTCTGATCATGTGTATTAATCGTTCTATGCACTTCCTGTACTTGGATGTCCCTTTCTTTCTCAAAATTGGGGAGATTATTCTGCTGTTATTTCACTGAATAAGTCTTGTAATCCATTCTATTTTTCTACACTGTCAGGAATTCCTAAAACACATATGTTTGGTCACTTGATAGTATCCCATACATCTCAAACACTATTTTCAGTTTTTCTGATTTCTTCTTCTTTTAATGTGACTGAGGTATTTCCAAGAATTTGTCTTCTACATTAGATGCTGTGTTTTCTGCCTCACAAAGTCTATTGTTAAGGATTTGCACTGTATTTTTTATTTGACATGTTGAATTCTTTATTTCTAATATCTCAGTTTCATTTCTGTTCAGTCTCTTTGTAAAATTTTTCATCCATGTCGTGTGTGGATTTCTTTATCTTATTATTTATTTGTCTGTGTTTTTGAGTAATCCTGTGATTATTCTTTTGAGTTCATTTTCAGGTATTTCATCAATGTCTTCATCTTCATGTTCTAATTTTTAAGTTCAGTTGTATTCCTTTTGGGGAGTCATATTGTCTTCCTTGTTCATTTTTCTTATTTTACTGCATTATTTTCAGTCATTTGTGGAAACACTGGTTTTCTCCTCTGATGTCTTTTGTCTATTTTTTAATTTAAAATTTTTAAAGGAATACAAATTTCACAAGTACAACTTTAAGAATATAGTTACTTTTCCCACCATACCCACCCCTGCCATATTCCCACCCCTCCTCCTCTTCCCTCTCCCCTTGCCAGTCCCATTCTCCATTAAGATTCATTCTGGCTTTTATTGTTGAACTATCGGTGACTTTGTGGCTTAGTGGACTGTCTTCTCCTTTAGTTGATATCCAGAGGCATGTCCTGGATGGGGAAAGGGAGCTCTGGTCAGTGCCTGAGGATGGGGCAAGAGTCCAGGGTGACACCAAAGTTGGGCATGGTAGATCTCCTCTAATGTCAGCAGGGTGGAGGGTATGATCAGGTCAGCTAGGGTAATCACACCACACCTCCTCTGTTCCAAAGTGACCAATTTCTGGAGTTAGCTCATAGCGGCTACACACCTCACCTATGCATATGCATGAATCACAAAAAAACACGTGTGCAGTCCTCAGATGTGAGCATGGAACCTTCTGTAATGATCCACCCCAGGCACTCATGGAACTCTGAGCCTCTGAAGCCACACTGTGTTTGTGTCTCTGTGTTTGCCCAGAGACACAGTTACACCCCACACCCTATAGTGCAGTCAGAGAATTCCCACAGTCACAGGTTGAAGGAGATCCACTCTGAGCCCTGCAAGCTTTGCGCTATACCTGGAGAGAGCAGAGGTGTTCCAGAGCCAGCTGCCTGTTGGTGCTCCCCCTTGGCAATTTGAGCACAGGCGCCTGTGATTGAGTGGAGGAATGGAAATGCCTCACCTTCCTAAGTGAGTACCCAGCCCCCTGCCAACCCTGCAGGCCAGACTCAAAGTCAGTGGGGACCACTGATTTATTCCTCTGATAGTCTACTAGTTGCAAGGGCATGTGAGCCAACACAGCCTCTGCTCACATTATTAAGGTGGTGCTTTCTCCTTGCTAGTCGCCAGGTGCCCTTGTGAGATGATAAAGAGAAAAGAAATGTGCTCCCTATCCACGGGGTTAGGTGAGTACGCTGTCCCCAGCTAGCACTCCAGGCTGGACTCAAAGCAGTGTGGTCCACAAGATTCTGTCTCAAACAATATCACAACTGACAAGGGCTACAGCAGTCTCTTCTAACCTCACTGCTCCTGCCTCTGGCTGTGGGACTTACCCGTGATGTCCCTCTTCGCTACTGTGTGTTTGTACTGTCTATGCTGCTCCATGCCACCTCTCTTCTTTCTGTAGAATTTCCACTGTAAACTTCTCTCCAACTCTCTCCTGGGAATGCACTTCTTCCACTTTTCTTCTGTTATCTTCCTGTGATCAAAATTGGCATGTCTCTTCTCTATTCAGCCATCTTGGATTCCCTGACAAAGGTAGTGTTTATAGATTCTACCTTGGTTAGGTAGGACTGACAAGGTGAAGATACATTAAAATGTAGAAAGCACATTCTAATGATGTTGGGGAAAGATGACAAATGACTACTGGAGTCTTCTGGCTGGCCTCGTTCCCTGCAGTCAGATTTTTCTCGTCCTTTAGGACCCAAATCCTGGCAAAGACTGCACTCACCTTTCTTTCTGTCCTTTGTATTTGCAAAACATCCTCCAAATGCCTCTGTTATGATTACTTACTCATACTAGACCATGGATTATTCATTTTTATTTATCCAACAAACATACAGCATTTGTTATGTTTCAAGCATTGTTCTAAGTGCTTCATAAATAATAGCAGTTTTTCAGCATGAATCACAAATTTTCACTGTGCTAGACATCCTAGAATAGTCATGGTGCATAGAATGAGTCTAGTAAATAAGTGATTTTGAATTTGAAAAGTTAAGAAGTAAAATAAAAACATGATTCAGTCCTGCCACTTTAGCACACTATTGGTATTTTGTTGTGTGTATATCACATCCCACTTGCTGAGGAAAAACTTAGCAAAAAATTAACCTGTCCTAAGTTAGGCTGTGTTGCTTGAGAAGATAATGAGTTCCCTGTGAATTGAAATAGATATATAGCAAAGATGATCATCTGAGGACTATATTAAAATTCTATCCAGCCTAATTTCTGTGATTCTACTTTGATTCAATAATGTTGGACCCTTCTGCCTTCTAGTAATACATTATGGAGGCAGAGTTAGTGCTTGAGGTGATTACAAAAGAAGATCTGCATATACATGTGAAATTTATAGATATTGATTATGAATGGATTCTAAGAGTCACTGTGATGGGTGCAATTAGATATTGTGGTATTGTCAGTGAAATTGCTATTCAATAGATGGATGCAGTTTAATTACTTTTCTTGGTTTCGTTTTCCCCTTGAACGTTGTCACATACAAATCTTTGAAATATCTTTAGTCGTGTCATTTGCTCAGTAGTTTACTTGATTTTTAAAAAAATAGTGTTGTCTTTACAACTTGTTTCGTTTCCATGTATGAGAGATTTAATGTGGCATTTGCCTTCCTATTTTATGGCTAATTTCACTTAACTCAATGTCCTCAACTACATCCATTTTTCTACAAATGACAGGATCTCATCTGTTTAATGACTAAATAGTATTCCATTGGACAGATTCAAACACATACACACACACATTCTTTATCCCTTCATCCACTGATAGACCCTTAGGTTGGTTCCTTATCTTGGCTCTTGTGAGTAGAGCTACAATAAGCATTTAAGTGCAAATGTCCTTTGACCATAAGAATTTCATATCTTTTGGATATATACTAAGTAGTGGGATTGCTGTATCATATGGTAGTTCTGTTATCTAGTTTTTCGAGGAACCTCCATACTGTTTCCATAATGGCTGTACTAATTCACATTCTCACTAATTTACATTCTCATGGAGGTTGACAGTATGGTAATGATTACTAAAGAAGTTGAGGAGAGGTTGTTCAGCAGATATAGTTTACAGTTAGATAGGAAGAACAAGTTTTCATGTCTGTTGTACAGCAGGGTAACTAGAGGACACAGAAATGTATTCTGTGTGTCAGAATAACTAGAACTAAGCATATTGAATGTTTTCCCTACAAAGAAATGATAAATGCTTAAGTTGATGGATATGCTAATCACATTGATTTGATCAATACACACTGTATACATGTATTGCAACATCATATTGTCTTCTACAAATATGTGCAGTTATGTGTCAATCGAACATAAAACTTGAATATTTTAAAAATTTCTATAAAGTTTAAAAATGTTATAAAATTCACCTTTTGAGAGTATACAATTTGATGTTTTTTAGTATATTCAGAGTTTTGCAATCATTATAAAATCAAATTTGGAACATTTATTGTACCCCAAAAAGAAATACCACATCCATAAGCTATTATACCCCAATCCTCAGTTCCTCTTTTGCCTGGCCACCTCTAGTCTATTTTCAGCCCTTATAGATTTCCCTGTTCTGAACATTGAATATCAATGGACTCATACAATGTTTATTCTTTTGTGACTTGTTTCTTTCATTTAGCAGAATGTGATTTCAGGATTCATCTATGTTATAACATATTTCTGTATGTTCCATTTTATGGTTGAATACTCTTTCATTGTATGCAAATATCACATTTTGTTTCTCCAGTCATCACTTGATGGATATTTGGGTTAGTTTTTTACTCTTTGCTTTTGATGCACAATTCTTTTATGAACTTTTATGTAGGAGTTTTTGTATGGAGCTATGTTCATTCTTTTGGGTATATAAACTAGGTTGTAGGGTAACTCTATGTTTAACTTCCAGAATTGTTTTCCAAAGTGGCTGCATTATTTTATATTCCCACTGGCAATGTGTGAGGGTTGCAATTTCTTTGGCAACATTGTTCTCTATCTTTTTATGCTAGTCATTCTGGTAGGAGTGAAGTGGTATTTTGGTGTGATTTTGATATGTATTTTTCAAATGAAAAATAATCAGCATCTTTCCATTTGTTTGTTGGCCACTTGTATATCTTTAGAAAAATATCTGTTCAAATTCTTTGCTCATTTTTATGAGCTTATTTATCTTTTTATTGTTGAGGTGTAAGAATTCTTCACATAGCTGGGTACACATCTCTTTTATTTTTCTTATTTTTTATTTTTTTGACAGGCAGAGTTAGACAGTGAGAGAGAGAGAGAGAGACAGAGAGAAAGATCTTCCTTCCATTGGTTCATCCCCCAGATGGCTGCAACAGCCAGAGCTACGCCGATCTGAAGCCAGGAGCCAGGAGCCAGGAGCCTCCTCCTGGTCTCCCATGCGGGTGCAGGGCCCAAGCACTTGGGCCATCCTCCACTGCCTTCTCCGGCCACAGCAGAGAGCTGGACTGGAAGAGGGGCAACCGGGACAGAACCCGGTGCCCTAACTGGGACTAGAACCTGGGGTGCCGGCGCCGCAGGCGGAGGATTAGCCTAGTGAGCCGTGGCACCAGCCTGGATACACGTCTCTTGTAAGACGTAGGATCTGTAGACATTTTCACCCTATGCTGTGGTTGACTTTTCACTTGATATTCCATTTTTAAACACAGGCATTTCCATTTTGGTTTTCTGACCCCCCTCAAGGGTGTCTTCATATGTTGCAAGGGATAACATGAGTTTCAAAATCAAGAAAAAGGATACGTCTAATGAAAGTGTTATTTGTGTACATATCTCAAAGTTTAGATTTCCCAACCAATTAAATACTATTGGATCTCAAAAAATATTCTCTTGTAAGTGAATATTTTTCCTCCAATGAGTGATTTTTGTTGTCCCAATACAGCTAACAGTATTTTTGCTTTTGTTTTTTTTAAAGCAACTTATTATGAATTTTCCTTCAGTGATACATTATAGATAGATATTCCCTGTTAATTTTCAAAGCATGTTTGCTTTCCTTGATAATCAGAATCCAAAGGGAGTATATGAGGAAATAGTAATTTCTGTTTGTGTAGATTTGTTCTTGTTATTAAGGTAAATAAATAGCTTTACTAGGACTGTGTAATGTACAATAGCACTTCAGAACATTTATCAATATAGAATTAAAAGGTGACTTTATTTTGATCAAAAATTGTTGAAATCTATACATATGAAGTCTTCAAAAAGTTAATGGAAAATGTGTGGTATAAAAAAACTGCGTGGATTTCAAGACATTTTGTACCAAAATAGATATCTTTTAATTTTATTTTCCATACCTTTTTGGAAGTACTCTCATATATCTGTGCTATAAACTGCTAATTTATGCTGTGGAATAATTTCAAAATTTTTTGTTTCTGCTCATTAGCTGGCTAGGTAGAGATAGGAACTATGAAAACATGGTAAAATTTACATGAGATTTTGTTATCTAGAGTGAAAAATAGTAGCAATGTACCCAAAGGAAGGATTATTGTTGTTGGTTACAGTGTGACTTAATGTTTTAAGACATACAAATTAATTATATTTATTAATCGCTTTTGAAACTCTTCAGCAGAAATTTATCAATACTCACAGTTAATGTTCTTTCAAACAGGAGGACATGAACCTTAATGAAGAAAAAAAGGCCCCTTTAAGAAACAAGGATTTTACCACCAAGCGTGAGATGGTTGTCCAGTATATTTCTGCTACTGCTAAATCTGTAAGTAGGGAGACTTTCCCATCACCAACAGAATGAACTTCTCATTATTTGCTTAAAAATAAGCAAAAACCTCGGACCCTCAAGTCCTTGCCTTAATGTGCAATGTACACTGTTCAGGAAATTATATTTTTGTATATATAGCATATATTTCAAAATTGTTCTTTATTAGAAATGAGATATTTCCATTATTATGAACAGGACAGACTAATAAGGGTAGAAGAGATAGAGGAAGTAATAAGTATAGAGTAAATGCAATAGGTTTCGGGGCTGAGCTTTTATGTACTGACAAACGACTGATGACATTTTGCAGGTATTCCAGTTAATATACAGTTTGCTAGATGACAGCTTTGGTTTTTGAGGGAGAAGACACAAACAAAGCACAATCAGCTTTAATTAAGTTTACATTAAAGCTATATGTCTGGTGTCTGCTTGCAAGAACATTTTAGCTGTGTTTTTAATATGTAGTTTTGTCAGCTTTTTCTATTATGTGATGTAAACTCTGGAAGCAGCCTCATAAATTTTACGGTACAACTTCAATATAAAGACAGACACTTAATAGGAGCTTTAATCAAATCTTTTTGTGTGCGTCTCAAGCCTTGAAAATATGCTTCATTGAAAAGACTTGTTATCAATGGAAAACCTTATGTTAATGGAGTATTTTACTTTATTTACTTCCTAAGGTGCTTACAAAAATAATCTTTCTTTTTTCTGGGGCTGGAGGGGGCCAGTAAGAAAAAGTATGATTTTGAAATGAAGAAATCTTTTTTTAATGTAGGGATTATAAAATCACTGTGTATGTATATATGTGTGTGTGTATGTATATATATGCAGTGATTTTATGTGTGTGTTTATGTGCATGGGAATGTATATATTATATGTTTGTATACATGCACACATATACATTTTTAAATATTGATTTTAAGCTTAAAAAGTTGACCAGTGAAGAAAAGAGTTGCTTACTGGAAAAATATATTCTAAAATTATGGGCTTCTCCTATTAGTGCTGTTATCAGTACAGTATTTCTAGTGGCAATTACTAATGCATTTTGCCCTGAATTTTCTGATTATATTGATTCTATACTGTACGTTAAGCAAGCTAAATCTGAATGCTGAACTGTTTAAACATAACGCATTGCAGCTCTGCCAGAGCAGAGCAACAGCATGTTTTTTAATTTGCTTCTGGTATCCAAGGGCAGAAATATGTTTCAAGTGATAAGTGAAATTTGCCATGAGCATCTTTTGCAATAGAATTAGGTGATGCATAGGGTTTTACTTTGAAATTCTGATGAATCTCTTCTCATTTTTGCACTCAAGTTATTGTTCACAGTAAAAGGCTTTAGGAAATGCAGGGTGTACATTCAGTGCTATTTTTCAAATATCTAGAGGCAAATAACAGTAGTAAAACTATATAACTAAATCTGAGTGCAGCAAACAGATAATAATATATGAATAATCATGTGGTGTTTTTAATGATAAGATTTTTGTTAGTGTCTCTGACTCATTTGTTGTTTGTGGAAGTGGGACTGAATATAATGGAGATTACATGAAGCTCTTATTCCTTGACCTTTTATTATTCAGTTTCTATCCACAACTGTTTTTAATTTATTCTCATAGTTTCCCCTTCAACTGACCATAGAAATGCACTTTAAGTTATATGCTCATTTTTCAGATTAAAATGCCAAGATTTCTGTAAATATTAGATGAACTCATTTGAATTGCTTTATTCAAAAGAAGGAAATTGAACATTTCTCAAAAGACTTGAAAATTCCACATTTAAGGCACTACTAGCCTTAAATCATTACTTACTTAGTTTATAAGTCTTATTTCAGCATGCCCAATTCAGCATACCCAGGCGTACCTGACATATGTTCAGCACTTTCATAAGAATTCTAAGATTATTCATTTTTGCTAATATTTTTATGGTCCAAATATTATGATGGAAGAAAGCCTGTTGACAGAATATTTTGAAGCTTTCTCACCTTGGGGAGACATTAATTAGTGCTGTGTTTTTTCTATCATTAACAATATAAAAATTGTTTATGCAGTTTCCTTTTGAAGGTAAGAAGAATGGCATTTAGTGACAAACAATACTCTAATCCTTTGACCTCTTCATGATCAGAACAATAAAATTTTTACCAATTATAGCCAAATGTATGAGTGCTTACTTGTGAGTAACCAAGGTTTCTATCCTGCTGTCTTTCTCTATGCTTTAAAAATGCTTTGAGTGTCTTGTAATTTTATAATGCTTACTTTTTCATTATAGTGATATATCCAGTAAATATAAATTTTTTCCTCATTGAAAACAAATGTGATAAAAACTATTACTTTATGAAAATGTTTTTATAAAGTAGTCAGAATTTTCATCCTGAGGTAAAAACAAAGTTATGGGCTAGGGTCTATGGTGGAAACATATTGATTACAGTTACCTGTGAAACATATGAGAATGATAGTTAAATTTAAACACAAATTGTACATTTTTCCACTTAACACATGCAGTAGTTATTTTGCATGGGATCTAAAAGCAAATAAAACATGAACTCAGTAAGAAATATCCATCATACTCCTGGGTTCCTGGCTAAGGATGTTAAAGCAAGCTGAAACTATACACAGATATGTCATCCAAACCTATTTCTACAGCACATGAGGTTTTTTGTTTTAACTTTGCTAAAATTAGCATCCAATATGGGACTATTAAGGAAATCATAAGGTAATGATGAAAACTATTGCTTAATTTTTTTCTTCCTAAAGTCCCATAATAAAGAAAGTTGTATCAGTGTTAAAAGGAAAATAATTTGAATAACTATCAGTGATTAATGAATGTTGAATAGGCGAGTGGAGAAGAACCTCTTCTTTGAATTTATTCTCCATGATTTGGGCTTTTTTTTTCTTTGCAGTATATATGTTTATGGACCTGACTTAAGGTAGTTTGTACATATAGACAATTCGGCTAAAAATAACCTGGAAAAGTCCATTTTTAAAACACCAGCATATGTTTTCAGAAATGGAAAAGTATGCTTTGTTAATATTGCAGAAGTTATCCTACCAATTCATAATGTTGAAATAGACAAAACATGTTGATGATTTCAAAGGGATCTTGCATACTCTGAACAGTATTTATAGACATTTTAGAGGAAAAGTTCTCATCTAAGATTAGTTTGCCAAATGCCAATGCATTTATTAGATAATTGAGAAGCTAGTTTGTTTTTAACTTAAATCAATATCTTTGAAGTTGGGATATCAACCTAGGTAAGATTACATTTTTGGAGGATGTGAGCCAATGAATAATATAATTGATTCAATAAAATTTTCAATAGAAAATAATTTAGAACAGTGATACCCACTACATCTACAGATTTGTTAAATTGACCTGTAAAACAAGTAGTTATAAGTTTCAGTATGTCTATGTGTGCATGTGTATACTTTAGTATGGTTTTGCTATTGCTATTATCAGACACTTTCTTTTCCAGGTCTTTGCCAGGTATGGTCTGGATATAATGAAACATTGAGTCCAGACATGACCAAACTAGTTTCACTAGCTTTCTTTGGCTAATCAATCTAATCTAATGCTATACGTGCTTTAGCTAAATGCAGTCATTTTGCAATCCAGATGAATCATTAAGTGGGTCATATTCTGTTTGTTTTGCTGAGTATAGATCTGCTCTAATTGTTAAGACAGGCTTGCATTCTTTTTCTCATGTCTGTGCTAAATAAACAAGAGACAACTATGACCTCTATCTTTTTGGTGGGAGGAAATAATTTACATCAATAGCATATCTTTCAATTCAGAAAATTGTTAATAGTACCAAAGAAACTTTTATTCAACTAAATAATGACTGCTTGTAAGTAGACTATTGAATGATTATTTAAGAAAGCTGATTCTCTGTTTGGAAAACCATGGATTCTTTTGGAATAATTTGCTTGGAAACTCTCCTATCTTTCTGTATCTCGTGATATCCTGTTCAACTTAGGATTCTTACTGAGATTTCAATTAAATTTGATTTCTATTTTTAAAGCACTATCTGAAAAAATAGAGCACATTTTTATAATCACTACTGTCAGATTAATGGTTTTAGATTGTGGATTAGCTCTTTTTTTGGACTCTGCTTGATATTCAAGTGTTAGAATTTGATAACAATGATTTTATTTAGATTTTGGTGTAAGATTATGTTTAGGACTATGCGTTTATTTCCTGTTTTTTTTTTAAAACACAATTCTACCTTTCAGAAATTCTTTTCTCTCTTATCCATTAGGAAAACTCAATCAAAGTTGCAAATTTTCAACTGTTTCTTCCTTATGAATATTTGCATGTTTAGCTTCTTTGTCTTTACATTATGTAGAAAACTGTGATCTTAAAATAGAAATGCTAGGATGACCTAGAAAACTACAGTAATAAGCAATATATCTGCTTTGTAATTTTCAAGTATAATATGAAATAGTATTATTCACAATATGAAATATCCTAGTTTTCGAGCTAAAGTTCACTTCTGAACTTAATGCAAGCTTTAAATGCAACAATAAAATTCTAAAATACCTTATTTAAATCTTACTAGTATACCTTCTATTAAAAAGAAAGGGAAAAAGGGAATATTTGGGAAAAATCCATTTTCTATTGATAATTTTTGAGGGGCTGAAAGGTAGTAAAATATCTGATGTTGGATTACATTTAACTTTGCATCACTTGATATTTAGATTGCAGTATATAAGGATTAAAAATCCTCAAATAGTGCTTATCCTTTATTTGGGAACCCTTACTCCACAGACTTTAAAACAGTTTTGAAATATAACAGAAATTAATATTAATGTGTTTGTTTTAGCTTCTGGATCTGAAGTATTAGACGTATCAATAGGGTTAGCTATTTACTAATTTACTAAACACTTAACTTCTGTGAAAAGCTTCTGATTACTAATATTGTTGCTGTTTGTTTTTTTTCACACTGTAACCATTCTTCGTTGACCACTGCATGCAGATAGTTGGAAGTAAAGTTACGGTGAGTACAAAAGATGTGTTTTACCCTTAGATGTAAATTTGTGCTTTTGGGAATTGTAATTTTTTATGATAGTATTTAATATATTTGGCTCCTCTTTTGGTATATATTTTACCAAAACACTGAGATTAATATTAAGATCAGATAATTAGAATTTAGCTCTGGTAAGTATTTTTTCCTGTAATTTTGGTAAATGCTTGTGTATTTAGAATTAGCAGTGGTTACTTTTTGGGGGGGCATTGTGCCTTTGTCAGTCTTTGGGGTTCTGATGAAATTGTGTGCTTTACCTCAATTTCTCACTATGGCAGAGACAGTGACTCCTAAAATATTGGTTTATGCTAATATGAATTTTATTAAAACATCTCATTTTGTGTAATTAGAACAATCCTTGCCTTGCAGTCAGGAGGCCTGGGTGCTTGCTTTTGTTGGGTGCTAATACTCTGTGACTTTGGGCAAATCATGTAATTTTTCTGGGGTTCAATTATTAAATGGGTAAACTGGAATGATTCATTTAAATTATATCTTAAGGTTCTTTCCATTGCTGTCATGAAAATGTTTTATACACAAGACTCTATATTTCAGTGCTATAATTACATGATGCACTATTCCTTCACAAGCTCAAAGTGGCCTGTGTTGTGTTGAGGAGTATTTGTAATTACCTTGCTTTCATGAGTAAATATTTAGAGAATAGTGTAGGAAACATCATCTTTATTTAGGGGACAGGCTAGGAAACATGTTTAATATCACTGAGTACTAAGGTCTGTAGAATAGTAAATATCTTTAATATTTGTATTGTTTTTAAAAATTGATTCCTTTAATAGTTTTTATAAATTGTGACATTTTTGCAGAAAGGCTATCAGCTTTCAGAGACATTTTTAAAATCAGCAAAATTTATTTATTGCATATAGTATTTCAAGAACCATGCTAGGTATTTAGAAGAGTGGAAAATAAAAGTAAGATAAGACTTTCTAGTTGATACATGTTGAAATAATCAAACCTTAAATTGTGAAGCTGACAATACATATTATAGGAATTGCTTAAGTACGAGAGAAATAAGGTTGGAATAATTAGAGAAAGCTGCATTAAAATGTCTAAAGTTAAGTTGGGCTTTCAGAAATAGTTTTGATAACTGGGGTTTGACTAGGGAAAAGAGACTATGGTTTCTGGGTTCAATAATACATGCAGAGGTCTGGAGAGAACCAAACCATGTGTGTTGCGGGGGACAGAGAAGAGGGATGTGGGAGATGAGGTTGACTTTCTTGGAACAAAGAATTTTCATTGGAAAGATGAAGACAGTTAATTTGAAAGAGAGTCTGGAAGTCCAGGCAGAAACTAGTTTGACCATGGAACTAAAATAATGAAAGCAACGTTTAAGGAAAATAAATTTGATAGGTGAGTGGGTTGGATTAGGCTAATGGTTCTCAAACTTCACAGTACCTCAGATGCAAATCTTGTCTTCCTCTCCAATGATGATGATTCAGTCTGGGATGTGACCAGGAAATTTGTGTTTTTATCTAGCACCATAGGAAGTTCTGTGAAGGCAGGCTGGGGAGCACACTTGAAGAAATTATAGACTTTTTTGGTTTAATATTTATTGGTAGAAAGAGATCATCAATGCATATTTTGTGTTTTATAAACCTTACATTCTCTTAATGATCTTTGTTGTATTTGAAATTTTCTAGCCTCCAAGTGAACTTATCTATGCATGTAATTCTTCATTGACATTTTTTAGATTTTAAAACTAAATATGAGAAACCATGCATATTGTATACTTCACTTAATAGTACAAAGAATTATTTGCACATTCAAAAAAGTCACAAAAAGGCTGAAATCAAGTTAAATAATCTATGTGTTCTAAATTTTCCACATTCCATTTCTGAATAAAGAGATACTTTTTCAGTGTTATATATTGCTTGTTGTCTACTAAGTCAGATTGTCAGAGATGCTTCAGTAAATTATCTGCATTTTAAAATTACATCTTAATCCACTTCAAGAGATGATCTTGTCAACATTAAACATTATGCCATGTGCAGTATTGTCCCAAAAGCTTAAATAAGAATTAAACTTGAAGTTTTTAGACTGAATATTTTAATCTTAAAATTATGTAACTATACATATGCATACGGTATCCTGCACATTAAATTATTTCAAGTAACTTAAAGTATTTAGCAAACATTCAGCCAAACACTCTTTCAAAGGCTTATTTAGACATCAATGTCTAGATACTGTACTATGCCTATGAAACTTGAAAATCCAAGTAAAGTCTGCTGTAGTTTAATATAAAGATTGACCTTTTTTAACTTTTATTTGATAAATATAAATTTCCAAAGTACAACTTTTGGATTATAGCGTTTTTTCCCTCATACCATCCTTCCCACCAGCAAACCATCCCATCTCCCACTCCCTCTCCCATCCCATTCTTCATTAAGATTCATTTTTAATTATCTTTATTTGTAGAAGATCAAGTTAGCATCTATTAAGTAAAGATTTCAGCAGTTTGCACCCACACAGACACACAAAGTATAAAGTACTGTTTGAATAATAGTTTTACCGTTAATTTGCATAGTACAACACATTAAGGACAGAGATCCTACATGGGGAGTAAGTGCACAGTGACTCCGTTGTTGATTTAACAATTGACACTCTTATTTATGACGTCAGTAATCACCCAAGGCTCTTGTTATGAGCTGCCAAGGCTATGGAAGCCTCTTGAGTTCACAAACTCTGACCTTATATAGACAAGGCCATAATCAAAGTGGACATTCTCTCTGAATTGTGCAGATATAAAAGTGCTTAGCATGAGAGAATTACCAAAATAAAAACATCTTAAAGGTTATTTGGTTTTAGCAATAGTAACTATTCTGTATTTTCGGGTAATCTAACATTTGCACATTAAATTTTATATACATTTTATCTTTTTATCAACTTAAAACATACAAAAATAGTTCAAGCTATAATCTGTTATTTTTCATCTTGGTTAGCTCATCACAAATAACTAAGCAAATGAATGCCTGAATACTCAACTCTATTAAAATACAATATCTGACTAGATCTCATTACTTCACCCATTGTTTGGTATACTGAACCTGCCAGCAGATTGGACAAGTACATTTCTCGGAGAGCCACCGGTCAATACAATGAATGTGAAACTCATGCATGCAAGTGAACTGCCTGAGTTTGTTTCCAGTTATGTAGTCACTGATGCAAACACTACAGATTTTACCTAGCTCACTCTCAGGATTGTTATGCTCATAGTTCCTGGTGGAAAGATTGTCAATCTGGTTAAACCACGGATTCAGTCATCATCATCACCTTCATTTAGTAGAGAAGTGAGCAAGGTGAAGAATAGGTAGTGTCCCAGTTTCAACTAAATTCTTTGAATTTCGCAACAGCCTGCCACCTTTGCTGTCATGGTTTTGGCTACGAAGATGGGTGCTCTCATTTTCCCCATGCATTTCAAAGCTGTCATCTTGGGCCCTCATGTCTTGAGAAGAACCTTCACTGTGCTGGCTGCTGTCATTAGCTGTAGCTAGCTAAGTTATTCAGTTCTGAGTGCATCTCTGGCAAGTGCTGACCATGTCTTTGAATCTCTGAATCAGATTCAGCCTCCATTAGAGAACTTAGTTCTCCAGACCCAGTCATGATCTGCCTTAAAATTGTCCTCAGAGCAAGTGATGATGGCTCGACAAGTTCATTCTCAGAAATCCTATGAAGAGGAACTGTTATAGTACTAACATAGGTTTGAATCCCTAACCTGTCTAAATGAGAAATAGTTTTGTGAAAGCCCGCACTATTGCTTTCAATAGTGACTGTATTTTCTGCTAGCCCTACTCTCGATTGAGTTCTGTTTGCAATACTATCCTGATCTCTATTTTCCCCAGGATGAATCCTTCTCACTTGAAGGTCCAGGGTGATTGTTGGATGCTGTCGTATAGCAGTTGAGGATCTGCTGGATTCTTTACCTTCTTGTCATGTGATTCTTGACACAGGTCTTAAATTAGAGAATGGGGTATATGCGGTACTTCTGCATCCTGTATCTTGCTCTACAAAGACGTCAAAGGCATGAGTTATACCTCTTCTTCTCCTAACAGACCTTCTAATGGTTTGCTGTACAGGTCTACTTTCCCTTTGGGAATTATAAATAGTGCCACTGTGTCTCTGAATTGGTGAATGGCTTTGTCTACTGGAGGTAGATTGTAATCTTATTAGCTCTAATTTTTGCTTTGTATTCCTCACTGTAACATTAGTTCTAGCCCCATTTTCCCAAACATGTGCTACTGCAAATCATTGCCCCTCTCTTTGCCTGAGTGCACTGCCACCTGACTGGTTTGCATGACTACTGAAATTAGGGCACAAAGCATTTGTTCTAGGAATGTGACCTGTGCCCCCAATTCCATTTCTCAATCTTCCCGATGTTGGGTTGATTTTTTGACTGAATTCTGCCCCCTTGAGCCAAACCTGTTCCTTGGAGTGTTGGAACCACTGCCATTAAAATTCATTGAGTTTTGGCTTCTTGTTCGCCTAGCCACAGGACTACTTGATCTTTGTTGTCTATTTCTAGTGTGATCTCTGTTAATATCTGAAAGTGGAATGTGCATATAATCTTCTCCATCAACTTCAGCTCCCCTATTTTCATGATTTATGTGGATTTCCAGACTAAACCAAACTCTCCACTGTTTTGGTTTATTTGACTCACAGCTCTCCAAGTTTGGTTCCCATTTTGTCCACTTTGAGTAGAATTTCCTGTGCGATGAAAGGTGTTCAGCCATTCAAGCAGAGAATCTTCATTTGAACTTTCTCTAGGGAATGTTGGGTCTCTGTTACTTGTCCCATTTCTCAGGTCAGGCTGAGATGATAGTTGTTCCTTAACTCCATCTAACCATTGCTTCAGCTCTTCTAATGTTGTTTCTCCAGGGGTGCCTAAAAGATTATGATCGCTCATTAACTGTTAATCTTCATCAATGAGTTCACTAATAAATTGCTAATAGGCTTCTTCTCTGTGGAGACACTCCTGTTGCCACTTTCTCTCATTCTCATGATAGTTATGGTCTTGAGAGGAAGCTTCTTCACCACCACCATCTGATCTAGATCTAAACTGACTCATACTGAGCTGCCTTATTTTTCTTTCAGCATGCTTTTAACATATGCACTGGTGTCTTTATGTTAATTGCGTGTGCCTTTTTGAGAGCTGCCCATCTCATTAGAAGTTGGGTAGTCTGCCTTCCACTCGGAGAACAATCTGCGGCATGTTTCTGTCTTTTCTCGGGTGCCAGCATCTGGGACTGGGAGGTGGAAGGGCTTGTAGCCGGTTCTCTGAGGACCACTGTGCCCTGTAATCATCCACTGAGCATAAAGCTGAAAATCTATGTGCTGCAGTTTGGGATTGTCCCCCTGGTGGGGCAGCTGTGGAAGAGGAATGGCAAGCCCCACCCCTTCCTGCCGGACCTTCCTTTCAAGCTTTCATAGCCAGGCCTCCTCTGCGGTGGAGAGAGCTCCACTGCCAGCCAGGGATTCAGAAATGATAGATGAGAATGGATTTGTTTCGGGCATTACCAATGAACCTTTTGAATGTCTCAGTTAGGACCTGCATTGAATTGGAGGCTAGCTGTATGAATGGTGGGGTTAAATAAGGGAGTTTGGGAAGTTATAGGCATCTTGAGCTTATTTTAATATGGGCTTCAGCCAGCCTGTATTTGTGGACTTGGCACCATAAGTAATCCAATGGCCTTTGCTAGAAGCAAATAAAATATTACTGATTCTTCCACATATAATGAGTTACTAAATTGTTGATTATGTCTCCTAAATAAGTCTCTAACTCTTTTCCTTAATTACATACACTGTTACTTCCTTAGTTCAGTCTCTCACCATTTAACATAGTTGTGATTGCTGTAGACTTCTAAGTTGTCTGCTTCAGTCTCTCACCCTGTCTGTGCCTGTTCTACAGCATTACCAGAGATCACTCTGTTTCTCTTGTCACACCTTCATATGGCTCTGTGTCACCCTTTGTGATCTCATCTCTGCCTCCTTTTCTAATTTCATCTCCATCTGCCTTCTTACATGTTCCTGTCTTCCATCCATTTAGGAACACTTGGCAGTTCCTTAACACTCTTTCCTTTAATACCTCTAAATCAAATATATTTTATTTCTTTAAGCTGGAATTCCCTTTTCTACTTTAGTGTGTACAGCAAGCTCCTAAATAGCCATCAAGAATAAGCTTTATGTCAATCTTAGGAGAAGCTGTGCTAGTTAACTCCTTCCCTCCCATAGCACCATTGCATATAGCTCTCATAATATTTAATATATTGTACTATAGTAAGTCATTTGAAGGTCCCTTTGTCCCAATAGCTTGTGCCTTTAAAGAAGCTAGGTCTAATGAAGACCAAAAAGGAAACAGAATAAAGATAGGACCTGAAGATGCAATACAGTAAAGATTGCAAAGTGACAGGCCAGCAAGCTATATTTGGTCCATATATATGGTTTCCAGAACGAATGGAAAAACAGTATAATGAGATAGATGCTATGTTTGATCAGCAATATAAACTATTCTATACACACTGTCTTGTAACCTATTTTTCACATTTGAGTGTTCAAATGCTGCGATAAAGGATTGAAACTATAGGAATCAGCTTCTAAACGAGGAAATGATGAAGGGTTAGTTTCAGAGTTTAGGTGGGAGAGTCCCCTTACCGAAGACTTTGTTGTTGTTGTTTTCATGCAACTAGTAGAAGGAGTGAGAAAATGATATATAAAATCACTTTGGTGAAAGGCATATACAAACGGGCTTATGTGTCATTGTCTCATTAGTCTTTAAAAATAGGAGGTGTTTGTTCATTGATTAAAAGTACAGTTATGGATTTCTTGGAGGTGTTCCAGAGAGAAGAAATTCTAGAATAACTATTCTGAGTTATGTGATTGCCTGGAGATTTTTTTTTTTTTTTGACAGGCAGAGTGGATAGTGAGAGAGAGAGACAGAGAGAAAGGTCTTCCTTTTGCCATTTGTTCACCCTCCAATGGCCGCCACGGCTGGTGCGCTGCGGCCGGCGCACCATGCCAATCCGAAGGCAGGAGCCAGGTGCCTCTCCTGGTCTCCCGTGGGGTGCAGGGCCCAAGCACTTGGGCCATCCTCCACTGCCTTCCCGGGCTACAGCAGAGAGCTGGCCTGGAAGAGGGGCAAACAGGAAAGAATCCGGCACCCCGACCAGGACTAAAATACAGTGGTCAAAATTTGAGCGATAGAAAATTTAGATAAAAATTGAAAACATGGAATATATAATGAATTGGTCTGCATGGTCATGTTTTTCCTTTGTCTGTCCACTGTTACCTAGAAGCAGAACTGAAGTCATTTGAGGCCCTCCTAAATTTGAATTACTATCAGCTTTACTTTGAACTATTTTTCTTTTTAAATTTTAATTTAAAAGTCAAACTAGAAAACTGCCTATTATCTGAACATAATCACCCCATTAGCTTCAGACAGTATGCTTCTAACTTTGCTCCTGGAATCTTTTTTATATAGAATTTTTTTTTGCTTCTATAAGCATTCTGCCCATCTCCACAGCTCTTTGATGAAGGTTATGTTGATCTTGATTCCCAATTCCCCCTTTCTCCTAGTAATTTATCTGAACTCCAATAGCACTTTAGTTTTAACTCTCCTATAAAATCTGTCTCTTATAGCTCCTGTTATATATTTCTTAAGGATATCTTATATAATCCCCCATTTGTTTTCTAATAATCTATATCCTTGAATAATGCCCTATACCATCCCATGTATCTGCTTTCTTGTTCCAAATATAGACTCTTTCAAGAATGCAAATAGAGGTAATGGATCCAGAAGTAAATGGATATGGGTTTGGATTCTATTATATACTAGCTGTGTAACCTTTAATAATTTACACCTTTCTGAAGCTTTTGCTCCCCATTGATAAAATGAAGACAGTGATACCAAATTCAAGATAGCTTTTTAAAAAAGATTTATTTATTTGAAAGACAGAGAGGCAGAGAAAGAGAGAGAGAGAGAGAGAGAGACCTTTTGTCTGCTGTTTCACTCCCCAAGTGGCTTCAACAGCCAGAGCTGGGCTGATCTGAAGCCAGAAGCCGGGAGGTTAGTCTGGGTCTCCCACGTGAGTACAGGGCCCAAGGACTTGGACCATCTTCCGCTGCTTTCCCAGATTCATTAGCAGGGAGCTGGATCAGAAGTGGAGCAGCTGGGATTTGAACTGCTACCCATATCGAATTCTGGCACTGCAGGCATTGGCTTTATCTGCTATACCACAATGCCAGCCCCTCAAAATAGTTTTGACAAGTATTATTTATATGAAAAACCTTATGAAAAATAGGTCAGAATTAATTTTTAATGAGTAAACTGAATTCTACAAAATACTTGGTGTGAAAGGCGTAAAACATAAAGACTACATGGTAAAATGAGTTAAGTCTATGAGGCATGTTTCTTTTTGTCTTTTTTGTTGAGTATACAAGATATATGCTATTTGAAGATTTTGAAGGGAGAACTAGGGTTTGTTATGGGTTGAGAATGGTGGGAAGGATTCAGATGCTGTTGGAAGAGCATTTAGCTAATATATTGGGAACCATGTATTATGTGATGTGGATTATTGCTGGACTTGGAGAACAAATTCATATGTAGTCACAGGTTAATAGTGACAAGGTTATTTTAAAGATGTAATACAGTATTTGAGGATTTGATATCCTGTTCATGAAGAGAAATTAAAATATCTACTTGAAGATGCAAAGAAAGTTTGAAATAGGATAAAGTTAGAAAAAACTGAATGACTTTTTACTGGCTTCTGTTTCTACATAAATATCAAAGAATTTTGTGAATCAATATGGTTTTTATTTTTTACAACAAATTGTATAAATCAGATTTATAAAACTAATATGATTAATTTGATTTCATTATAAGCCAAGAATAATTTATTCACAGGTGGGAAAATAAGCATACTTTTGTGAATAAAAATGTAAAACTTGGCATGATTATTTATGGTAATTGGAAAATAGAATTATAATGGCCACATCTTAGAATATTAGATTTAAGGTACTTTAGTGACACAAATAGTTGAGTGTTTAGGGTAACAGCAGGGGCTTTTGGGAAAACTATTTATCTTGCCATTAGAGAGATCTGAGTATGGATCCCTGATTCACCAGCTCATTCATTCTTTGTGACCTTGTAAGCTTCTCTAGTCACAGTTTCATTCCTTTCTTGAACAAAAAGTTACTGAGGACCTGTTATGTGCCAAGCACTATTCTACGTGCTAGAATGATGAACCAAGCAAATCAGATCCTCATGGAGCTTACATTATGGTTGGAGAAACATTTAATAAGACAGATATCAAACATAACGGTAGGCAGCATTAAGTGCTGAAGCAAACAAAAGCATGATGAGGAAGGAGAGAGTGCCTATTTTACATAGGCAAAGTCTCTGAACCAATGACATTTCAACATAGACCTGAAGGAAAATAGGGAGAGTCATGCAGATTTCCAGGGGAGAACTGTCTAGAAAGAGGAAATATCAAAGGAGAAGACCTTGATGTACAGGAGTGTGCTTGGAGTATTTGAAGAACAGCACAGAGGCCCGTGTTGGAGAGAAAGTATAGGGGCATTTAATAACCAACTTCAACAGTTAGTCAAAGAAGTGTAAAAACACATTAGCATAATTATATATTTGGAAAGATAGGTTGAAGCCATTTTAGGAGAGAGATACCAAGGAATTTCTTAAGAGTCTGTGAGGATCTCTGGAAGGTTTTGAGCATTGAAATGACAAAATCCAAGGTGTATTTGAGGAAGATTAATGTAGTAGCGGAGATTGGAGAGGTTAGAGACAAGGGCAGAGAGATCAAGCTAGGGTTGCAATAGTTTAAGTAACACGGCCCTGATGTGGAGTGTTGTCAGTAGGAACTAAATGGAGGGTATAGACGAGAGAAAGATTGTGAAGGTAGAACGTATCAGCCTCAGCAAGTGATTAAAAAGGGCAGAGGAGATGTATGAGTCAATAATGACTGAAATTTCAAGCATGGGTGACTAAAATGACTCCAGAATTCATACAGAAGTCAGGAGCAAGACCAAGTGTACAGTAAAAGATGATGAGTTCAGTTACACATGTTAATCAAGGAGAAATTATCAAAATCACAGAAGCTAGCACCATGCAAGAGCATTTCTGTAGCTCTTGTAGCATTCACAGTACAATTTTATAATTTGCTTCTCTATTTCAGACTATTACTTTAACTACTTTAAATATGCCTTCTCTACATTGTACATCAACCGTCAGGACAAGAGCTGATCAAGTCACTGTTTCTCATAGTGTCCATTTCACTTCAACAAGTTTCCCCTTTGGTGCTCAGTTAGTTGTCGCCGATCAGGGAGAACATATGATATTTGTCCCTTTGGGACTGGGTTAATTCACTCAGCATGATGTTTTCCAAATTCCTCCATCTTGTTGCAAATGACTGGGTTTCGTTGCTTTTGACTGCTGTGTAGTATTCTATAGAGTACATGTCCCATAATTTCTTTATCCAGTCTACTGTTGATGGGCATTTGGGTTGGTTCCAGGTCTTAGCTATTGTGAATTGAGCTGCAATAAACATTAATGTGCAGACTGCTTTTTTGTTTGCCAATTTAATTTCCTTTGGGTAAATTCCCAGGAGTGGGATGGCTGGGTTGAATGGAAGGGTTATATTCAGGTTTCTGAGGAATCTCCAGACTGCCTTCCATAGTGGCTTTACCAGTTTGCATTCCCACCAACAGTGGGTTAGTGTCCCTTTTTCCCCACATCCTAAAGGGACAAATACCACTTGTTCTCCTTGATAGGTGACAACTAACTGAGCACCAAAAAGGAAACCTGTTAAAGTGAAATGAACACT
The DNA here is from genome assembly GCF_964237555.1 of Oryctolagus cuniculus. Taxonomy (NCBI): domain Eukaryota; kingdom Metazoa; phylum Chordata; class Mammalia; order Lagomorpha; family Leporidae; genus Oryctolagus; species Oryctolagus cuniculus. The sequence goes on along the minus strand of NC_091453.1, from coordinate 95,974,898 downwards.
ATGAGAAACGGTGACTTGATCAGCCCTCACCCTGACTGTTGATGAGCAGCTTAATATGTTATCCCTCTTAGTATTTTTGTTTGTTTGTTCTACTTAATACTTTTGGTTGAATACTGTAATCAATACACAATTCTTCTTAAGTGCTGAAACTTAACTGAAAAGTGATCGCTGTTAAATGTAAGAGTGGGAATAAGAGAGGGAAGAGATGTGCAATTCGGGACATGCTCAAGCTGACTTACCTCCAACGGTAGAGTTAGAAACATACCAGGGGATTCCAATTCAATCCCATCGAGGTGGCATGTACCAATGCCATCTCACTAGTCCCAGTGATCAATTTCTGTTCACAATTGATCGTAATGATAGGACTAAGAAGCAAAGGGATCACATAAACAAGAATAGTGTCTGCAAATACTAGCTGATAGAATCAAAAAGGGAGAGAATGATCCAACATGGGAAGTGAGATACACAGCAGATCCATTGAATGGCAAATGTCCGAAACAGCGCTCTGGCCTCATAATCAGCCCTTAAGGCATGCGGATCCGGCTGAAATGCCCATGAGAGTATTTCAGGCATGGAAAGCCAAGACACTCTGGGGGGGAAAAAAAACCTAAATGAAAGATCTCTGTGAGTGAGATCCCAGTGGAAAGAATGGGTCATCAAAGAAGGAGGTACCTTTCTCTGAAGGGAGGAGAGAACTTCCACTTTGACCATGGCCTTGTCTAAATAGGATCAGAGTCAGTGAACTCAGGGGGCTTCCATAGCCTTGGCAGCTCATGACAAGAGCCGAGGTTGATTACGGATGCCATAAACAAGAGTTTCAATTCGTTAAGTCAACAACAGGAGTCACTGTGCACTTACTCCTCATGTAGGATCTTTGTCCTTAGTGTGCTGTACATTGAGATTTAATGCTATAACTAGTACTCAAACAGTATTTTTCACTTTATGTTTCTGTGTGGGAGCAAACTGTTGAAATCTTTACTTAATGTATGCTAAACTGAGCTTCTGTATATAAAGAGAATCGAAAATGAATCTTGATGTGAATGGAAGGGGAGAGGGAGTGGATAAGAGGAGGGTTGCGGGTGGGAGGGACGTTATGAGGGGGAAGCCATTGTAATCCATATTCTGTACTTTGGAAATTTATATTCATTAAATAAAATTAAAAAAAAAATATGCCTTCTCTACATTGCTGCTGAGCTATTTTTGTTTATTCCAATAACATTTATCTGATTATAAACTGGAGCTTGAATAGTTTTAGTAGATAATGAAGGTTTATAGAGATGACTTAGTGGACTCAGATGGACAAGAGCTAACCATTTTGGTGGCCTTGTAGTATTATTTACCATGTAAATCATCTTACATAAATAAGAGGCCAAACACCTACATAACCTCAGTCAAGAAGACAACCCCATAATAGTGAAGATTTGGCAGAAATGTATGCTTCTCTGCTTTAATTAAGGTGTGGGAATCATGATCACTAATTTAGTAACTATTGCAGGACCTTTTTCTCAAAACAAAGCCAAATGAATTTGTTCCCCAAGGCTGGCAAGCAAGGTAATACTGAGAGTAAGTCCTGTTAAAAGTATAAACTTATGGCCAGGATCAAAGTGATAAATTCAAGATGTTTTTGATGTGTTCCTTACTGTCAGCCACCTAGTAATATCCCTAAAATACCACTAAGCATGGCTGTATGTATTTGTTAGATGTTAAGCTTTACTAGTTTATTAATAGAGTAATATATCAATCATTATCTTGTATAATGCAAACTTGTTCTAGGCCAATTGTATTATATCAGGGACAAAAGATTGTCGTATTTTACCATTTTTTGTCTTTTTATAATTGTGTAGTCCAGAAGGGGGAGACAAAACATTGATTATTGGAGTTTGACATTGCAGCTTCATGATGCTAAAGCATCTCTTTTGCACTTCAATTTGATATTTTTTTCTATGGGTTTAGAAATTGTAAGGAAGTCACTACTGTAAAAATTTAGTTTTTATGATGGGAATATTTTTGTTAAAAATATAAATTCAATCAGAATAAATAATCAATGCCATTATTTTTAATGAGTATATATAAAGTAGGAAAACTTACTGAGTAATCAGATGAAACTAAGACCTGAGACTATTTAATGATGTTATATTATAAATGATCTTTTAAAAATAACACAGATACTATTAAGTACCAATTTCAGTCTTTATTAATTTCACATTCATTATATACAATGTGTAGCCCATTTCTATTTCCTAATGTTTTAATACTGCAAGCTGACTTGTGTATTATACCTCTTTTGGATAGGGATATTTGCATATGTTTTGAAAGGTTTTATTATTTAAATCTCTAGCAATCTGTTTCCTTCTAGCATAATCTCATAAATTACATTATTTTATCATGTCAGATTAAATTCACGGTTAAAGGAATGCTAAGATAATGTAGGTTTTGAAATATTAGCAAGTCATCTTTGGGCATTTGAAAATGTCTAAAGTGACAGCATCTGTATTGGCATTGTTCAGAGACATATTTATAATTTGATTGTATTAATATTTATGAATATGGGTAGTTATGTTTTATAATATGTCCTGATACTGGAAATGAAAAGATTTGCTTTTCATGTAAGATTCTGCATTACAAATTCATTAGTTCTGTATTTTTTTGTGATCACCTTATAAATTTCTATTGAGAATATTTCCGTGTATGTAATCAGATTGAAGAGTAGGTTGAAAATCTGATGCTTTATATAAGACATTTAAAACAAGTATAGGCCTTTATTTAAGGTTGAGTAGATTTGTTTTACTTTTCAACTGTGTTTTGATCTATATAGCATAATATATGTGTATAGATATTCATGTAAGTGTTTTAGTTGTTGAGTAATATAGTTTTTATACTATGTGTACTTTAAGAGATACGTGTAAAATTTGCTGTTTTTTTTTTTAGCTTTTATTTTTTATTTTTTTTTATCTTTTATTTAATGAATATAAATTTCCAAAGTACGACTCATGTGTTACAATGGCTTCCCCCCCCATACCGTCCCTCCCACCCACAACCCCCCCCTTCCCACTCCCTCTCCCCCTCCATTCACGTCAAGATTCATTTTTGATTATCTTAATATACAGAAGATCAGCCTAGCATACCTTAAGTAAGTATTTCAACAGTTTGCTCCCACACAGAAACATAAAGTGAAAAATAATAGATGATTTTTTTTAAATGATGATGAAATCAGATCAGACCTATTGTCATGTTTAATCCCAGTGAGAGTCAAGTTGGGAATTGATAATTTGCTGTTACCATTATAAAACTTAAAGTATTATCACTCAAGAATATTATAATCAATGTTGAAACCCTTCCTTAATTTACTATATACTAAAGATTGGGCTTTTTCCCACCTATTTGATTCCATTTTCCATTTTGGTTAAATTTCTTTTACCTGCTTATCTAGTAGGGAAACATTGTTTGGTTGGTCCACCATTAACTCCTTTGAATGCAATAAGAGCCGAATTAGATCATCCTAAAAATGCTACCTTTGATTTATAAAATGTTTTAGAATGTTTAAAGCCTTTTCACATATCTTATCATATGAACTACATAGGATATGTATTTCTGTAGGTTTGTGCATCACCTTTTTCATGAAAACATTGCCTTCATCTCCAGATCCCTGGAAGCTGGTTAGAGTCTGGCCTTGTCCTATGGAGGGCTTTTTTTTTTTTTTTGGACAATTAAGTTTATGTAGAATCCTTTGAGTGGTACATCCTGACATATTTCCTTTTGGTAGTCACTGGTATTCATAACTTGAATTGGTATCCAGTTTATAAGCTTTTATGAAATGCTTTGTAGATCTACATTTCTAAATAATGGTCATATGACTAGTAACATAAATTTTTTTCTTACTGTGGTCACCATAATTCAGGTGCCATGTGTTATTGTGGTTGAAACTACAATTGCCTATCAAAAAATAGCAACTCTTTCAAAGATAGTAAAAGCTTTCTGGGTTTAGCTTTTGTCCTGATCTCTTTATAAATGTCCACTAACCTGTCATGGTTCTTGACTAAAAATGAACTTGTGATCTAAAGAGAAACTCCCTGCTTGTGCATTAAGAATAGTAACTGGTTTATAAACTTTAGGGAAATCATTTATTTTTATTTGATGATAACGATGCCTTTTTGGCAGAGTGGTTATGAATTCAGAGGGCTGTTTTGTAAAGTGTGATTGGCATATGTATACTAGATACATATGTTTATATTTGTATCTGTGTGTCTATTTACCCATCTGTCTATCTTCCACAAATTAAATAAGCTTTTTTTTTTAAAGATTTATTTGTTTATTTGAAAGTCAGAGTTACGCAGAGGCAGAGAGAGAGAGAGAGAGAGGGAGTGGGGAGGGAGGGAGGTTGGTTGGTTTTCCATCTGCTGGTTTACTTCCCAGATGGCTAGGAGCCAGGAACTTCTTCCTAGTCTCCCACATGGGTGCAGGGGCCCAATGACTTGGGCCATCCTCCACTGCTCTCCCAGGCCACAGCAGAGAGCTGGATCAGAAGTGGAGCAGTGGGGTCTCAAACTGGTGCCCGTATAGGATGCCGGCACTGCAGGCAGTAGCTTTACCCGCTACGCCACAGTGATGGCCCCTAAATGAGCTTTAATAGGTTTGTTGTTTGAAAGCTGGAAAGTATTACTAGAGAATTGATGCAAAATTTGTTTCACATTTTCTTTAGGGGAGGGCTTTTTCTGGGAACCAGAAAAGGTATATGTTATGGACTAAATTGTATGCCTCAAAATTCATATGATGAAGCACTAATGCCAAATACCTCAGAATGTGGTTTATTTGGATGTAGTACCCTTAAAGGGTTGAATAGTAGGGCCTTTAACAAGTTGAATAAATTAAAACAAGGCTGCCATGGTGGACCCAATTCCAATCCAACTGGTATCCTGATAAGAAGAGGGAATTTGGACACAAAGTGCATGCAGAGGAAAGTCTGTGTGAGGATATAGAAGATAAGCATCTGCAAGCCCAGGAGAGAGACCTCCGAAGAAACCAAAGTTGCTGTTACCTTAGTCTTAGATTTTAGCCTCAGAAACCGTCAGAGAATAAATTTCTGTTATTTAAGTCACTCAGTTTGTGATATTTTGTTATGGTAGTCCTAGCAAACTAAAATAATATTTAATATTAATTTTGTTGAGTTTAACACTTAATAATAGCTAACTTTTAAAGGATGTTAAGTGCATACAGGAGCTGTGCCAGGGAGTCTCCAAAACAGAAGTAATTTAATCCTCATAATACTACTTATCACCCCATTTTGTATATGCATAATGTGAGGCTTAGAAAAGCAAGTATATTGTCTAGGGTTAAATAGTAAGAAGGAGATCCAGAATTTGGATCCAGTGAGACTGACTTCAAAGCTTGGCCTCTTAACCAATAGTTATTTAAGATCCAGTAGATTTAAGGCAGTTATGGATGATGATCAATACTACAGTGTTTACTCTCTCTAACACTGTTAATATTTAATCCTTCACCACATGTTAATAGGCAATACTTATTTTCTGCCAACTGGAGAATGTTTAATCATAGCTACAGCATAAAGAGAGCCATGCCCATAGAAAAGCTGTTGTATCACAGAGAATTAAATGACTCTATGCACATGTTGCTCTGTGGGCCAAAAATGAGCAGACATAGTCTTTATGCTTTTGTAGCAGATACTGCAAACAGATAACATCAGTACAAACTATGCTGAACCACTTACATATGAGGAAAATGACACTGCTGCTTTAAGAGCCAAATATTAATACTAAAATGTGTTTTTAGCAGTGGCCTGTAATTTTTTCTAAGCTATTTTTGATGTCTGAAATAGATTAAACATTGTTCTTCGAGTTTTATACCATCCATGTTCCTTTCTTATGTACGCTTGCCTTTTATAATTAATTTCAATTAAATGTTAGTTTTGTTTAATTAGTAATGTGTAATTAAAATGCTTATAAGCTCTCAGAGGACAAGGACCATGTCTTAATACACCTTAGACATTTTTGAGTGCAGGAGACTTAACTGCAATAAAATAATTAAACATCTTTTGTTCAATAGCTACATATTTACATTCCCTGTGACACTGAACTGCATATAAACTGAAGTCTGGAAGAAGTCCTCTTTGGTTGGAAATTCAGCCCACCATTTCAAAATCTTCCTTTTTTCCCCAAGAACAATATGAATTTTCTTCCATGCATTTAGTTCCTTTTCCTCACAGGAAGTTTTCTCCTTCCATTGAGGACAGTTGTTGAGCATCACCCATGAGGTCTCTCAGAACACTTCAAGGTTTAGCGGTCTGTCCGCTGCCTCTTCCCCTGCTTCGGAATTTTCCATGGAGTGCTGCCTTCTCTTCAATGCCTTTTGGACTGTCTTCAGTTTGCAACTTCAGAACTGTTAAGTGCTACTTGATCATACATTCGAACTAAATACTCTTATTTTCATTTTACATAATGTGTATATATCTAATTTTTAAAAAGATGTATTTATTTGAAAGTTAGAGTTACACACAGAGAGAGAGAGGTTTTCCATTTGCTGGTTCATTCCCCAATTGGCCGCAATGGCCGGAGCTGGGCCAATTTGAAGCCAGGAGCCAGGAGCTTCTTCTGGGTCTCCCACGCAGGTGCTGGGGCCCAAGGACTTGGGCCATCTTCTACTGCTTTCCCAGGCCATAGCAGAGAGCTGAAATGGAAGTGGAGCAGCTGGGTCTTGAACCGGTGCCCATAAGGGATGCCTGCACTTCAGGCCAGGGCGTTAAGCCGCTGTGCCACAATGCTGGCCCCTGTATCTGTAGTTTGTCCATTTCAGTGGTGCCACTTCTGTTGACAGTGATTATGATTTTTGTATCCACCTGTGACTAAAGAATACTGAGAGGACCCCTACCTCATTATTTGCCATTATGGAGAAATTCCAAAAGTGGCTCTTCTTCACCCCAACTAGAAACACCTTGAATGCTCAGCTGGTATTTTTCTTCACTTGTCTTGGCTCACAGCTTGGTGTTCAAAGTGAGTCATACCCGTAGAAAACCACCAGATGAAATAGATGCCTAGAGAATAAACTATAACATAGTCAAAGTTAATATTTGGGCTTTGAAGACCTGGGATCTGGGTAATGGCTCTGTCTCCTAATAACTGAATGATTTGGGATGAACTCTCATTGGTTTTTGGGCCCACATTTCTTTATCTGTACTTTCTCAGCCGTTTTAGTAGTTAGGAAACACTTTGTAAGCTGTAGAACATATTAAACATTTAAGTAATTACAATAATAATTAAAATGGTTCTCATGGCATATGAGGGGTGCTTGAAAAACCTCATGGAAAATTGAATTAAAAGTATTAATTTTGCTGCAGTTGTTTTCATACTACTTAGACAATACAGATTATGAATCAATTATGTATAAATTTCAATTTTTTGCACCAAAATAAACTCATCCTTTTAATTCCATTTGTCATAAACTTTTTGAAGTACTCATGTATCTTTTTTTTTTAAAGATTTATTATTTATTTATTTGACAGGCAGAGTTACAGAGAGAGGTAGAGACAGAGAGAGAGGTCTTCCATCCACTGGTTCACTCCCCAGGTGGCCGCAATGGCCGGAGCTGCACCAATCCGAAGCCAGGAGCCAGGAGCTTCTTCCAGGTCTCCCACAGGGGTGCAGGGGCCCAAGGAGTTGGGCCATCTTCTACTGCTATCCCAGGCCACAGCAGAGAGCTGGATCAGAAGAGGAGCAGCCGGGACTACAACTGGCACCCATATGGGATGCCGGCGCTTCAGGCCAGGGCATTAACCCGCTGCACCTCAGCGCCGGCCCCAGTATTCATGTATCTTTATGGATGAATGTGTTGAACCACAACTACTGCTAGCATCTAATGCATTCACAAATTCATTCCTTGTTGCTTAGTGTCAGTTTAGAAGGCAGTTTATAGTTACAATCTTTATAAAAGTTCAAGTCTTCTTTTTTTTTTTTTTTTTTTTTTTTGACAGGCAGAGTGGACAGTGAGAGAGAGAGACAGAGAGAGAAAGGTCTTCCTTTGCCGCTGGTTCACCCTCCAATGGCCGCCGCTGCAGCCGGCGCACCGCGCTGATCCTGGCAGGAGCCAGGAGCCAGGTGCTTTTCCTGGTCTCCCATGGGGTGCAGGGCCCAAGCACCTGGGCCATCCTCCACTGCACTCCCTGGCCACAGCAGAGAGCTGGCCTGGAAGAGGGGCAACCGGGACAGAATCCGGCGCCCCAACCGGGACTAGAACCCGGTGTGCCGGCGCCGCAAGGTGGAGGATTAGCCTATTGAGCCACGGCGCCGGCTCAAAAGTTCAAGTCTTCTAAGACAGTCCCTAGATTACAGACTACATTTAAAGTTACCCTCCTTACGAAAAGACACAAGCAACTGTGAAGATTATCCTGAATCTTCCATCTCGATATTTAAATATCTGCGTTTTAAATTGTACTGTAATATACTTTTTTTTCATTTAATGTGAAATCTTTCCAGCTGAATATTATACATACTTTATAAATTAGGGGTTCAATAACTATTTCTAAACTAAGGTTACATGAACTCAGAAGAGAGCAACTTTCTGAAGTAGTTCTTTGAGATTTGTGGTACATGTTCAGCATCCCTAATGTAAAAATCTGAAATCCAAAATTTTGGGAAATCTGAAATTTTTTGAGCAGACTTCAGATTTTCAGATTAGGGATGTTCAGCCAGTAAAGTCTGTGCAGATATTCCAGATTCCTTCTGGTCCCAAGCATTTTTGGATAAGGAATATTAAACCTTTTATAGTTTAAGAACTTGGCTTTTTTTTTTAAAGTAGTATGAATAAAATACAAGAGGTCATATTTCCTTTAACTTTTTGATTTAAAGAAAATCCTTTTCAAGTTTTGTATTCTCATGATAAGGACAATGCAATACATTTTAGGAAATTAGATAATGGAGTTAAGGAGAGAGAATTAAAAAAAAAAAAAACCTGAACCCTAAGAATCCTTAAAGTAAACCACTGTTAATAATTTGGTATGTTTATATCCAATCATTGCGCTGCTGCAATTACAATTTTAGAGTGGTTTCTACCTCTTTTTGTACCTAAACTTTCCTTTAAGAAATGAATCCGTATTTTATGATGAAGTAAGCTAATACAGATAATTTTGGTAGAGTATAGCTTCTCAGAGCAAACCAATATTTTAATAGACCTCTGCTTCATTTAATTACATTTTCTGGTTACTGCAAACTCAATATCTAGAATCATTTTATGCCTTGAATAGTCCTGACATGATTTCGTCTTTAGTAATATTTGAATATGTGAAAACTTACAGGAAATTTTTATGTATTTTTTTCTGGATAGCTTTACAAACCTAATGGAAAGTGGATACGATTTATCCCACCATTGAGTTAAAATAATACATGAATTGCTATTAAGATACAAAACAATACTAAATCTCCATTTTCTCAGATTGGTAACTATATATGATACATTTTTCTTCTTTATGAGATACAAATAATATAACGAAAAATTTAGGGGATTTCAATGGATAAATAGTGGCAGAAAATATATCAGTAAATCTCATGATATTTCATAAGCCTCTATTTTCATTATTCGGGGGTTCTGTTGAATTATTGCAAATGAAGCAAGATCTTTATTTGGAAAAATTACTTGTACTAAACAGATGACTAGGCTGAAATGGCTGCTAAAACAATTTTATGCTTTTGTTTTTAATGTAGTCCAATTATAAAATGTCATATCAGATTGTGAGTACATGAGTACATAATTTTAATTTTATTTGAGTTATCACATTTCAAGAAGTTGATTAAAAATACCCAAAATATTTTCTAAGCTTTTTGTATATGACAAATGAACCATTTGAAATGAGTTAAAATAAGATTGGAATTTTGGCAGTTAGTACATCTATTGAAGGAATTGATCAATTATTCTGTAGTTCCTTATTTTGTCCTTTTTGTTTTTGAATGTGTTAAGGAAAACCCCAACATATTTTTTAAAGATCTATTGATTTATTTATTTGAAAGTCAGAGTTACACACACACACACACACAGAGAGAGAGAGAGAGAGAGAGAGAGAGAGAAAGAAAGTTAGTTCTTCCATCCACTGGTTCACTCCCCAAATGGCTGCAATGGCTGGAGCTGCACCAGACTGAAGCCAGGAGCCAGGATCCAGGTGCTTCTTCCGGATTTACCACGTAGGTGTAGGGGCCCAAAGATTTGGGCCATCTTTTACTGCTTTCCCAGGCCATAGCAGAGAGCTGGATCAGAAGTGGAGCAGCCAGGACTCGAACCAGCACCCATATGGGATGCCAGCATTGCAGGTGGTGGCTTTAACTGCTATGCTACAGCACCGGCCCCAACCAACACATTTTTTTTAAAGATTTATTTATGTATTTGAAAGTCAGAGTTACACAGAGAGTGAGAAGGAGAGGCAGAGAGAGAGAGGTCTTCCATCTGCTGGTTCATTCCCCAATTGGCTGCAATGACCGGAGCTGTGCCAATCTGAAGCCAGGAGCCAGGAGCTTCTTCTGGGTCTCCTACGCAGGTGCAGGGGCCCAAGGACTTTTGCCATCTTCTGCTGCTTTCCCAGGCCATAGCAGAGAGCTGGATTGGAAGTGGAGTAGCTGGGATTCGAACCAGCACCCATATGGAATGCTGGCACTGCAGGCGACGGCTTTTTCTGCTATGCCACAGCTCCAGCCCCTCCTCAACACATTTTACTATTTTGTTGTAATATTTTATTTTGAGAAGATTCAAACCTACAGAATCATCACAAAAAATATTCCAATGGATATCTATTTACCTCTCACCCAGATTCTCTAATTGTTAACCTTATTGTGTTTTTACTTTATCTTTTTTTATTTCTCCTTTTCTCTCTTTTCAGAGTATTATTTGGTGATTTGTAACACTTCATTCTTATATACTTAGGTACTCCTAAGAGTACTTCTCTTATATAAGCACAGTATAATTATCAAAATTATGAAAAATTTACCACAGAGGCAATGCTGTTATCTGATTTAGGGGCCATATTCAAATTTCCCCAACTATCCCAGCAGTGTTGTTTGTAACTTATTTTTTTCTAAGATGCAGTGAGGGATTATACACTATATTTATTTCTCATATCTTCCTCATATTCTTTAATCTAGAACAATCCTTCAACATAACAAAAATTCATTTAATTAATATTTTGAAAAGACCAAGCCAGTAATTTTACAAAGTGCTGCATAGGTTATGTTTGCCCTCAGTGCATCACGTCACAAGGCAAGTTGGCACCATTTATGGTGATGTTAAGTGTGGTCATTTGGTTTGCTGTGTTGATCTTACATGTAGACATTTGTGATATGTGGGGTTATGTGTTGAGATAATGTAAATAACCTGTTCCCCAGCAAAATTTCAAGTGATTTTAACATCTCTTGATTAGATTCTAATCTGAATCAGTTATAACTGCGATTGTTAGAAAATGTTAATTTTCTAAATCCATCATTCTCTATTTATCACCTGACATTCTCCTGTAAAGTAGAACTTTTTTTATGTCCCCTTCTCTTTTGAATGTTTAATATTATCAGTGTGGACTCAAATGCTGTATTTAAATTCAATTCACTACCACAGATTGTTGATAGAAAATCTGTAAAAGCCTTTCAATTGCTTACTGAAAAATAACACACAAAATAAGGAAATTAAGCAATTAACATCTGTTTGCTTTGCACTTTATGAGGTAACCATACTCATACTAATTCATTAGTTCTCATTCTGCAGTGGTTTTGTTCCCCTCTCCCCCTCCCCTCGAAGAAAACATTAGACAGGTGTAGTCGAATTTGAAGTAATGAAATGACTGATGCGATGCTTTTATTCACTGAAGTTGTCATTGCTGCATAGTCCTTGTGAACATTCTAAACATGAAAATCTCCAGTTCCATCTTATCAGACATAAAAAAATCTTAGATTGCTATTTGAATTAGAAGGCCGTAAACCATCTTTATTTTCGGGGTTCACTATAGTTTAAAAAGCCAAGTCAGCAGAAGTTTATCATAGTTGTTATTAAACATGAATGCATAAATGCCTATAAGTGTATATTCAGAAAAAAAGGAAAGTTATTGTGCTTTTTATATAAGAATGTGAGCTGCTATCATGTTTCAGCATTTGAAGCAATGGTTTTCAAGTTATTTTCTTAGTAAGATGTTTACCGTTGGCTTTTGTAGAGGTGTTTCATGAGTTATGCAGATATTTCCCCACACCCCCAGTTCTGTTTAAAAGCAGAATTCTACTCATTTTAAGAAGATACAAAAATAGCACCCACATCAAAGACCTTCAAATTACTAACTTATAAGACCACATGAATTCATTCTTCTGTACAACTCAGAATGTAGCTTCTCTTTGCATGTTTAATGGTAAAGTATCTGAAGATCGCAGGAGATGCTATTTTAAAACTCCTAACCTTGTAGATATTTGTGAAAATCTGCATTTTTATATGATACAATGAAAGCAAAAATGTGTACATCATGTGGATGTTCTTCTATAAAAGGCTTAGTATTAGATGTTTCTGTTGATCCAAATAGTCTCACTGTTCTTCCCAATTGACTTTTTTTTAAGATTTATTTATTTACTTGCAAGTCAGAGTTACACAGAGAGAAGAGGCAGAGAGAGAGAGAGAGAAAGAGAGAGGGAGACATAGAGAGAGGCTTTCTGTCCGATAGTTCACTCCCCAATTGGCCGCAATGGCTGGAGCTGCGCTGATCCGAAGTCAGGAGCCAGGAGATTCCTCCGGGTCTCCCATGAGGGTGCAAAGTCCCAAGCACTTGGGCCATCTTCTAACGCTTTCCCAGGGCACAGCAGAGAACTGGATTGGAAGTGGAGCAGCCGGGTCTCGGAACTGGCACCCATATGGGATGCCGGCGCTTCAGGCCAGGGTGTTAACCCGCTGCGCTACAGTGCCGGCCCCCTGATTGAGTTTTACAAACAATTCCCACTAATGGAATACTGCTTTAATATGCTTGAAAAAATGGTTAATCTCATTGAAAAAAGCTCTTAAGTCACTGATCTTATAGAAAATATCCATTTCAATATGAGAACTTAACATACACATTATTTAAAAATGTATGCTTATGTGTTTGTGTGAGTTTTGAATGTATTTTTATTTCCCATCATGACACATTGAGTCAAGATTTAAAAATTGTCTCTCTCTGTCTGATCTTTATTAATAAATTAAATAATAAAAATTGAAACTCTTATTGCCCTTATGCAGAAACAACAATAACCTTATCAGTCTGTATTAATATGGATCAAGTACAGATTATAGCCAAATGACCAAGGAGCTATTAGGAGGACAACTCTATCATGGCATAATGTTCTATTTCAGAGTTGACTCTGGAGTTTTATTGTGTGTAAGATCAAGGTAAAATTTATCTAAAAGTTTTGGAACCCTTCATAATCTATTTTTCCATACTGCTGGAACACTAACTACTCTCCTATTACAAACATTTCCCTTGTCAAAAAAGGTTCTCTTGATTACCTTTACCAGATTAAACTGTCCATATTTATCTGTAACTTGATTTCTTCCCTGCTAATTTGTCTACTGTGAGTAATTAGTATAAATCATTTTTGAAGTTTCAATATATAAGCATTACTTGCTGTTTGTTAAGGTAAAAAGAATTTCTGGGGTGGGTGCTGTGGCACAGCCAGTTAAAGCCCTGGCCTGAAGCACAGGCATCCTGTATGGGCACTGGTTCTATTCCTAGCTGCTCTTCTGATCCAGCTCTCTGCTATGGCCTGGGAAAGCAGTGGAGGAGAGACCAAGTCCTTGGGCCCCTGCACCCACGTGGGAGTCCCAGAAGAAACTCCTGGCTCCTGGCTTTGGATTGGCGCAATTCTGGCCATTGCGGCCATCTGGGGAGTGAACCAGCAGATGGAAGACCTCTCTTTCTGTCTCTACCTCTTTCTGTAACTCTGTCTTTCAAATAAATAAAATAAATCTTTAAAAAAAATTTTAAGTCATATTTTATAATTGTCAAAATTGTTCTTTGGATCTGTTTTCAAACTATTTTCATGGGCATATATCACATAAGTAAAAAAAAAACTACATAAACATAAATAAACTATTTGTGGATGTGGATAAAGATAGGATATGAGATAATTTCCTTCTGTAAGGAACAACTAGTAATAAATTAACACTTTTTTAAAGATTTATTTATTTGAGAGACAGAGTCAGAGAGAGAGAGAGAGAGAGAGAGAGAGGGAGAGACAGAGAGACAGGTCTTCCATCTGCTGGCTCACTCTCCAGATGGGAAGAGCTGGGCCAATCTGAAGCCAGGAGCCAAGAGCTTCTTCTGAGTCTCCCACATAGGTGCGGGGGCCCAAGCACTTGGACCATCTTGTACTGCTTTCTGAAGCCAACAGCAGAGAGCTGGATTGGAAGAGCAGCAGCCAGGTACCAGCACCCAATTGGGATGCTGGGGGACATAGGTGGAGGCTCAACCTACTTTGCCATAGCACAGGTCCCTAACTGAACTCTTTTTTTTATGATTTATTAATTTTATTTGAAAGACAGAGTTACAGAGAGGCAGAGGCAGAGAGAGGTCTTCCATCTGCTGGCTTACTCCCCAGATGGCTGCAATGGCTGGAACTGTGCCAATTCAAAGCCAGGAGCCAGGAGCTTCCTCCGGGTCTCCCATGTGGATACAGGGGCCCAATGAGTTGCTTTCCCAGAGAGCCGGATTGGATGTGGAGCAGCTGGGACTCGAACCAGTGCCCACATGGGATGCCGGCATTGCAGGTGGCGGCTTCACCTGCTTCGCCACTTGCTGGACCCCCTAAATAAACTCTTTAAGGTCTTGTTTTAAAGATTTATTTATTTGAAAGTCAGAGTTACACAGAGAGGAGAGGCAGAGAGTGAGAGAGAAAGAGGTCTTCTATCTGCTGGTTCACTCCCCAGTTGGTCACAACGGCTGGAGCTGCGCCGATACAAAGCAAGAAGTCAGGAGCTTCTTCCAGGACTCCCACACGGGTGCAGGGGCCCAAGGACTTGGGCCGTCTTCTGCTGCTTTCGCAGGCCATAGCAGAGAGCTGGATCGGCAATGGAGCAGCTGGGTCTCAAACCGGTGCCCATATGGGAAGCCGGTGCTTCAGGCCAGGGCGTTAACCCGCTGGGCCACAGTGCCCAGTGTATAACCTTATGTGTAAATAGTGAGAGAGACTGAATTAATATTGATGTGTATCAAAACACATCTGTTGGTAAAGTAGAAATAAAATTAATACTATAGAAAGTAGATGTATAGAATTATCATAATTTTAAATGTATACAAGTTTCCTGTTTCATGGATGTGGATCTCTTATGACTTTTATACTGCTGTGTAAAGCTATATAAGCCTCAATCTTTAGCCTCAATATTTCTCATGTATTGACTTATTGAATGTGCCAGATACTTTTTAAAAAATATTTGTTTTTAAAGATGTGTTTATTTATTTGAAAGTTATATATAGAGAGGGAGAGACAGAGAGAGGCCTTCCAATGCTGGTTCACTCCCCAGGTGACTGCAACAGCCAGGGCTAGGTGAGGCAGAAGCCAGGAGCCAGGAGCTTCAGCTGGGTCCCCCCTGTGGGTGCATGGGCCCTAGCCCTTGAGCTATTTTCCACTGCTTTCCCAGGCACATTAGCAGAGGGGTGGATCAGAAGTGGAGCATCTGAGTCTTGAACTGGTGCCCATTTGGGATGCCATTGTCAAAAGAAGCAGCTTTACCCGCTACACCACAACACTGGCCCTACCAGATCTCTTTTAAGTGTTGTGGGAAGGAAGAAGCAATAGGGGAAAAACGTTCACTGAGCTTAACGTCTACTTGGGCTAGTGTTACAGTAGACCACTGATAAGTGTGTTTGTGTGTGGATTTCAGTCCCTTCAGTTGCAAGGGGATGGGGAGGTCACATTTCCTAGTTTTTAATAGACCTTTGTAAATTGAATATTTCATAAAGCTCTAGTTGTATTAACCTATCAAAACTATTTTGTTATAAACTCTGTTTTCTCTTCAGATCATGTCAATCTTTTGCCTTTTACAAAAAGTATTTTGTTTCCTCACAAGGGATTATTTAGTAGTAAGCATCCAAAGCATAAAATCAGACCGCAGTGAGATCTTGGTTAAGCCGAGGATAAATCTTGCGGCACTTGTTAGACAGCTAGAACAGATACCAGTGCACAAATAAAGGCTGGGGTGCGGATCTCCTGTGGTGGTGAGAAAAGCACTGAATATCTGAGTTGTGACTAAACTGGGAGGGGAGGAGAAGGGAGGAGGCAGGAAAACATGGGTGCCAGCCAGAGCCGAAGAACACCTAGGAATTACATTTTTACACATTGAGTCACTGATCTGATAGCAAGAGCAAAAGGCATGTTCTGGCTGGTAACTGACTTCACAAACCTACTCCTTCTTGGTCAGAAGCTAAAAAGAAAGCCAGGAGACTAAGAAAGTAGAGTGGAGGTGATCAGGGATCTTATTGACATCAGTGGCTTGCAGAGATTAAAATTATCAGTGGCAGATACAAACCAGAGATGGTGCTAATAACTTTCTTGTGGACCTTAGAAGTAGTGAACTGAGTATTTGGATGGAGAGGAATGTAATAAAGACCTGTAGAAGAGGTCTGTATATCATCAGGTCAAGAAGCAAAGAAAACCTGAATTAACAAAGCCACAGGGCATCTCCTCTGTGGGAGTTCTTGGCTGCAGATGAGGAATGTCTCCTGTTTGAGAAATTAACTCCCTCTCCTCTCAGCCTTGACTGACGTTTCTAACTAGCAAAGTTCCTCCCTCCCTTCTGTGGGAATCACTCTTCTAGTCTATTTTTCTTTCTTTTTCTTTCCTTTCCTTTTCTTCTTCTTTCTTTTCTTCTTTCTATCTTTCTTTCTTTCTTTTTTCTTATTGTTAGAGAAGAGAGAGAGAAAGAGAGAAAGAGAGAGAGATCTTCCATTTTCTGGGTCACGCATCACATGGCTGCAATGGTACAATGGCTGGGGCTGGGGTAGGCTGGGCTGGGTGAAAGGAGCCAGGAGCTTCTTCCAGGTCTTCCACATGGGTGGCAGGGGCCCAATTACTTGGGCCATCCTCTTCTGCTTTCCTAGTTATATTAGCAGGGAGCTGGATCAGAAGTAGAGAGCCCTGGACTTGAACCAGTGCCCATATGGGGTGCTGGCATCACAAATGGGGGCTTAAACTGCTGCACAACAATGCTTGCTCCTTTTCTAGTTTGTGTGTAGTGCACCTGTACAAAAATATCTTTTGGCATCTTAATTTTTAAGGATATCGTGTGATACTCTGGCCAATCATTTGGCCCCAGTTACTATCCATGTGCATCTGAATATAGCATATTGTAACATACTCAGATCACTGGGAAGTATAATACATTATAGACAGAGAAATATTTCAACTGAAAGCGTTAAAATAGATATTTTGGATTAGAAAGTTTATCTCCTCAGAATACGTTTTCCTAAAATGTCTCATTCTCTGCTAATTCTAGGTAAGTGAGACATTCTGCTTTATTGATTGTCTTTCTGAGGGATTTTAATATTCCATATAGGCACACCCATTTTCTTTGAAAATAATAATACAGATGTGTTGCATAATTACAAATATAAAATTTTCATGTTACTAAAAATAATACAGCAACTGAATGTGTATATCATGTTTATGAATAAGCCTTCTAGTTTTATTGAAATATTAAGATCCATATTGTGACCACATTTAATTAATTTGTTCATTGCCCATGAGTTTAAATCAAGAAACATATTCTGGCCTTTGATTTTTTTGTAAATGTAGATATAACAAATTGGCAATATTAAATAAAAAGATGACCCAGTCTTTTTTACTTTGATACTTCAGAAGGAAGAGGTTCCTCTAGCCACTAAAACTTTTCTCTAATTCATGTTAAAAACATAAGCATTTGTGATAAAATGAGTGAAATGAAACTCACTTTGTGACTAATCAGCATTTTACAAAAGGTGTATGATTTGAAAAAATTAAAGTGGAGGTGATCATATAGTCAAAAAACTTGAATGTATCTCTTCTTCCTCATATCTGTGTGCTATGTATGTGACTTGTTTCTTTAGAAAGAGCTAGATGTGATGGAATATGGTCCATGAATTTGGAGAAGATGAGGGACATCAGGTCTTGGTTGATAAAGCTGGACTTTAAGTAGCACTGTATTAACTGTCTAGATACTGACTTATTGTGGAGTAAATTATCAGTGTGGAATGGAGATTTTAGAAATATTGACCAAACCTTAACTACCTCTTCAGAATAGCCATTTCTGTAAAGTTGGGTAAATAATAGATTATCTCAGATTCGATGAGCAGTAGCAGTTAAGAAGGCAACCTCTGGAGTCTTCCTGGGTTTGAACCCTGGCAGACTGTGTTAGCTTAGTTTTTTCATCTGTAAAATGAGATAGCAAAAAATAGCATCTACTTCTAAGGTATTGTTGCAAGGATTAAACATCAGATAATGCTACTGTTGTTGTTACTAGGGGAATGAAATGGGTTTGGTACACCAAAAAATGGTGTGGTTTATAGAAGTTGTTGAATATAAGTGGAAACATTTGCTAAGCTGTTGGAGAAACCTGAAGATAACCCTACCGTTCGACCCAGCCATCCCACTCCTTGGAATTTACCCAAAGGAATTTAAATTGGCAAACAAAAAAGAGGTCTGCACCCTAATGTTTATTGCAGCTCAATTCACAATAGCTAAGACCTGGAACCAACCTAAATGCCCATCAACGATAGACTGGATAAAGAAATTATGGGATATGTACTCTTTAGAATACTATACCGCAGTAAGAAACAACAAAATCCAGTCATTTGCAACAAAATGGAGGAATCTGGAACACATCATACTGAGTGAAATAAGCCAGTCCCAAAGGGACAAATACCATATGTTCTCCCTGATCGGTGATGACTGACTGAACACCAAGAGGGAAACCTGTTGGAGTGAGGTGGGCACTATGGGAAACGGTGGCTTGATCAGCATAGCCCTGACTGTTAATGAACAACTTAATACATTATCCCTCTTAGTAGTTTTTTTATCTGTTCTACTTAATATGACTGGTTTAGATCTGTAATTGATGCACAGTTATTCTTAAGTGTTGAAAATTAACTGAAATGTGATCCCTGTTGAACATGGTGGTGGGAATGGGAGAGGGAAGAGATGTATAATTTGGGACATGCTCAGGCTGACTTGCCCCAAGTGGTGGAGTTGGAAGCATACCAGGGGATTCCAATTCAATCCCATCGAGGTGGCATGTACCAATGCCATCTCACTGTTCCAGGTGATCAGTTTCAGTTCACAGTTGGTCATGGTGGAGGGACTGGGAGTCAAAAGGAGCACATAGACAAGTCTAGTACCTGCTAACGCTAACTGATGGAGTAAATAAAGGGGAGAGTGATCCAACATGGGAAGTGAGATACTCAGCAGACTCATAGAATGGCAGATGTCCTAAATAGCACTCTGGCCTCAGAATCAGCCCTAAAGGCATTCGGAGCTGGCTGAAAAGCTCATGAGAGTATTTCAGGCATGGAAAGCCAAGATACTCTGGCAAAAGATCTCTGCGAGTGAGATCCCAGTGGAAAGAACAGGTCATCAAAGAAGGAGGTACCTTTCTCTGAAGGGAGGAGAGAACCTCCACTTTGACTATGACCTTGTCTAAACAAGATAAGAGTCGGAGAACTCAGAGGGTTTCCATAGCCTTGGAAACTCATGACTGGAGCATAGGGAGATTACTGATGCCATAGACAGGAGTGTCAATTGGTAAAGTCAACAACAGGAGTCACTGTGCACTTACTCCTCATGTAGGATCTCTATCCTTAATGTGCTGTACATTGAGATTTAATGCTATAACGAGTACTCAAACAATATATTTCACTTTGTGTTTCTATGGGGGTGCAAACTGTTGAAATCCTTACTTAATGCATACTAAACTGATCCTCTGTAAAAAAAAAAAAAAAAAAAAAAAAAAAAAGAAATTATCAATTCCCAACTTGACTCTCACTGGGATTAAACATGACAATAGGTCTGCTCTGATTTCATCATCATTTAAAAAATATCATCTATTATTTTTCACTTTATGTTTCTGTGTGGGAGCAAACTGTTGAAATCCATACTTAATGTATACTAAGCTGATCTTCTGTATATAAAGAGAATCGAAAATGAATCTTGATGTGAATGGAAGGGGAGAGGGAGTGGGAAAGGGGAGGGTTGTGGGTGGGAGGGACGGTATGGGGGGGGAAGCCATTGTAATCCATAAGTCGTACTTTGGAAATTTATATGCATTAAATAAAAGTTTAAAAAAAAAAGTAAAAAAAAAAAAACAAGGAAGTGAGCAGAGGCAGGTGAAGACTTCACAACGGTGTGGAAATCTGTGAATGTTTGAAGATAGAATTGAAGAAACCAAGAGTTAATCCAGAATAGATTGTACCTGCCTGCCCTTTTTCATAGAGAGATACTAAAAAGTCCCCTGTTGCAATCACTGAAACTTTGAACTATTACATTGCATAAAAGTTAGTTAATGTGGTAGTAATCAAGGTTGTGGCAGCTGAAATGAACTAAATGGCCCCTTGATAACCCTAGAAGAAGGTACTGTTCTACTGTAAGTGCTCACCTGATTGCCAGGGAGTAATTAAGGTACTGTGGAGAAAGGGGCTTCAGGTAATTAGAACTTAGAATTAGTCTTGTCTGTTATGAAGGGCTGTGATTGTAAGCAGATTTTCTAAGAGTATCAAAACTTCTAACAAATATGATTTAGTTATTAATGCAATTCTTGTAAGTAGAAGATAACAGACGCATTTAGGTCAGCTTCTGTGTGTGCAAAAATTCACACAAGGGGCTGGTGCTGTGGCTTGGTAGGCTAAGCTTCTGCCTGCAGTGCCGGCATCCCATATGGGCACCAGTTCGAGTCCCAGCTGCTCCTGTTCTGATCCAGCTCTCTGCTATGGCCTGCAAAAGCAATAGAAGATGGCCCAAATGCTTGGGCTACTGCACCTGTGTTAGAGACCTGGCGCAGGCTCCTGGTTCCTGGCTTTGAATTGGTCCAGCTCTGGCCATTGTGGTCATTTGGGGAATGAGTGAACCAGTGGATAGAAGACCTTTCTCTCTCTTACTCCCTCTCTCTGTCTGGAACTCTACCTCTCAAGTAAATAAAATCTTTTAAAAAAATCACAGGGACCTCTGATTCCAAACTGATGAGCACTGACAATGGTATTTGTATAGTTATTTAACAAAGGAAATAAATAGATATAGAAGGTAAGTGAAGGAACCTTACACTGAAGCACCTCTCTTGGTTGTACTTTCACTGCTGATGGCACTAATCTTTTTAATTTACTCTAGAAGTAAGGTAATGTTTTGTTTTGTGGACCAGACTCTTAGTGTTAGAAAGAATTCAAAAGGTAAAGGAGAACCCTGGTCAATACTGTATATATTATTGCTAATAAATTTTCTTTTAATACTGCCTTGTCAAATTTTCAAAAATGTAATAATCAAATCTGGTATGCAAGCAGTTGCTTCTGTAATAAAATAATTTTACATTATGTACCATGATGTAAACCTTATTGCTTGCTTTGATTTATATGCAAATATTTCTTTTTGTTATACATTACATTGCTTGCAGCTGCTATCTTAGTTTTTGTGCCATAGACTATCTCCATTTTTTGCATGATTACCACAATAAAATAGGCATGTAGGAAAAATGATGGCTACTTCCTGTCTCATTTTGTGTATTTGTTTCAGTAGCAGTACCAATCTTTTAGGCAACCAGTGTTGTTAAAGTCATGAATTTACACTAAACCTGTGGAATTTACATATATAAAACATAGATGTCATGCTGCTGAATTCAACTTACAAGCCATGGAATAGAACTCTTGCAGTGAGGCTGTTAGTTTCAGGTAATTTAAATCTCAGTGGGAACCAAGAAATGGATTTTGAGCTAATATATTTTTGAAGTCTTCAAAGAAAAGAGATTGTAATGTTCTGTGTAAAGAAAAAAAAAACTAGAAACTTTTTTTTAAAAGGTAAAGAGGTTTAAATGTAATGAAGTGATTAAAAGTAATTTGAAGATTTATTTCCCCTTTATAGACATTGTTTTTGGTTGGCTTAAAGGAAATTGATTTAAAAATTAGGCTCCTTCTCAACATAGAGCTAAATAGAACTAAACATATCTTCCAATGTTGGGAACATTTTCTAGTGGGAAGAATGCAAAATTACATAATTTGAGGGACTACACAGGTTCTAATGTAATTTACTCAACAGTCCCATTGTTGACTAGGATGGTAGACATTACTTTTAAAAGATATTTCTTAGGAGCTTTTGCATCAGGAAAAATTATACTTTGATAAATGTATCTCTAATTCTACAGAATGCATCACTTTAAAAATATAGATAATCATAATCTTAAAGCTAATTTTAAGACTTTGCCACTCAGTTCTTATGGTTGTTAGCTCCTTGTTGGTTTTCTAATATTAATTGTGTCTAATAGTTGAGATGATCGTTCATATGCTCCTCCCCTGCATTGTCATAGTGCCTCATGTAAACGTCTCACACCTGTAAATTAGAATTTTATTGATTTGTTTACTTCTTTATCTCTTTTAGGCACAATAAACCATAATTATCATTTAGGGAGCAGTTGAAACACTCCCCAAATCCAAATTTCCAGACAACAGAGCCAAGGGCTAACCTTGCAAAGAAACCTTTCTGTAGAGAGCAGTCTGAGGCTTGCTATGTGTTTTTTTTGGACAGGCAGAGTGTACAGTGACAAAGAGAGACAGACAGACAGAAAGATCTTCCTTTTTCCGTTGGTTCACCCCGCAATGGCCACTGCGGCGGGCGGTGCACCATGCTGATCCGAAGCCAGGAGCCAGGTGCTTCTCCTGGTCTCCCATGTGGGTGCAGGGCCCAAGCACTTGGGCCATCCTCCACTGCCTTCCTGGGCCACAGCAGAGAGCTGGCCTGGAAGAGGAGCAACCGGGACAGAATCCGGCACCCCGACCGGGACTAGAACCCGGGGTGCTGGCACCACAGGTGGAGGATTATCCTAGTGAGCCGTGTCGCTGGCCGGCTTGCTATGTTAACTTTTCTACAGAACATGACTTTTGCTTTTGATAGAAGTAAACTGTACAGCATTTCTTTTAACATTTCAGACTAGTCTTCAGACTAGCGATTAAGGTTTCTGCTCTCTATTATATATGCCTCTAATGCTTTGGTGGTGTAAGTGGACATTCATTGACTTGTGTTGTTACATACATTCCATTCATGAGCTTTATAAATATACCAAACATACCTAAACCCTACTTCCCCATCCAGAATTTGAAAGCTTGCTAAAATTATACTTGCTTTTACAGTTGCAGTCAAGTAAGCATACTCTGTTGATTTCCAGTTACAGGTAGTTGTTTATTGACCCATATCCTATTACATTGGCTGTTATCCAGACTGTTTAAATTTTGATTGGTGTATTGGAATGTCCACAGGGCAGGAGCTAAGAAAGCAATAAAACAAAGAAAAAAGTGAAGATTCCAGGAAATTTATGCATATTGTAGCATTATATTACCTCAAATGTTTCGAAGCTTAATTTTTGAGCTGTTTAGATGAATCCCTTATGGATGGCATCTCTGCGGTGGTTAATAGAAAACTACTTTCAATTACTGCTTTATTATCACAGTTTTTCTGTGATAATGTTTTCTGATTTGTAAAGGTTTCTATCAATTGGATTTACCGTCCTGCTTTTGGACATATAATAGGGCAGTTTTGTATTTTGTGATGGCTCTCTTATCAGGATCTCACCATTAGAACTGATGTGAACTATTTGCAGATTTGCATTTTTTTCTCAAATTAAGAGGGGGAAAAGACTCCTGTGTGTTTTAGAGAATCAAAGAATCGTGGGTGTCAACTCAGCCTCTCACCCACTTAATCTTATGTTTTGAAAAAAAAAAAAAAAACGAAACCCACAAAAGGTGCTATTGACAGTGAGATGTGACAGCTAACAGCAGAGAAAGAACTATAAAAATATAGTAGTCTTCAGTTATTTCACAGAGTGAAAAACAGCCTCATGCTCTTCAGTGGTTTCAGAGGGCTTTACTGTATTATTGCACAGAATAGAAATTGATCTTGATTAGGGGTCATCAAGGGGAGATTCCGTATACTCTACACCAATGCAGTCTATGTGTAATATATTTTCAAAAAGTTTCCATCAGGGGCTGATGCTGTGGTGTAGTAGGTTAAGCCTCTGCCGGCATCCCATATGGGCACTGGTTCCAGTCCTGGCTGCTCCACTTCCAATCCATGTCTCTGCTATGACCTGGGAAAGCAGTAGAAGATGGCCCAACTGCTTGGGCCCCTGCACCTGCGTGGGAGACGCAGAAGAGGCTCCTGGCTCCTGGCTTTGGATCAGACCAGCTCTGGCCATTGCAGCCATTTGGGGAGTGAACCAGCAGATGGAAGACCTCTCTGTCTCTCCTTCTCTGTCTGTAGCTCTGCCTCTCAAATAAATATTTAAAAAAAGTTTCCATCAGAAATGATTAATCTCCCCCACTCCGTTAGTTGTTAGAGATATTTTTCAAGTGCATAGCACACATGGGCCATTGATCATGCTGGACAAAGGACTCATGGTAGTTAGTGTTTCTTAGGAATGCTCATGGAAAAGCTTATTTACCTAAAATAATTGAAAATGTTACAGGCACAGCTATGAGGAACTATATACCAAATGAAGGAGGAAGTTTCAAGAAATATGTGGCAAAATTTGCAATGCATTTGCATGTTCCCATATTGCCTCATATTAATATTTCTGAGATTAACTTTCAAGGAAACTAATTGGTCACAAATAAAATATATTGTTTAAAAATGTCTCCTATTTCTTTTAAAGATTTATTTATTTATTTGAAAGGCAGACCTACAGAGAGGCAAAGTGAGAGAGAGAGAGGTCTTCCATCTGCTTTGCTCCCCAAATGGGTGCAACGGCCAGAGCGGATTCAATCTGAAGCCAGGAGCCAGGAGCCTCCTCTGGGTCTCCCATGCAGGCAAAGGGGGGCCCAAGGACTTCAGCCATCCTCTACTGCTTTCACAGGCCATAGCAGAGAGCTGGATTGAAAGTGGAGCAGTTGAGACTCGAACCAGCACCCATATGGGATGCCGACACTGCAGGTGGTGGCTTTACCCCCTGTGCCACAGTGCCTGCCCCCAAAATGTCTCCTATCCTTTATATATATATATATGTATTATTATTATTATTTATTTATTTGACAGGTAGAGTTATAGACAGTGAGAGAGAGAGACAGAGACAGAGACAAGGGTCTTCCTTTCATTGGTTCACCTTCCAAATGGTCGCTACTGCTGGAGCTATGCCGATCTGAAGCTAGGAGCCAGGTGCTTCTTCCTGGTCTCCCATGTGGGTGCAGGGTCCCAAGCACTTGGGCCATCCTCCACTGCCTTCCCGGGCCACAGCAGAGAGCTGGACTGGAAAAGGAACAACTGGGACTAGAACTGGTGCCCATATGGGATGCCAGCACTGCAGGTGGAGGATTAGCCAAGTGAGCCACGGTGCCGGCCCCTTCTCCTATTCTTTATGAGACAAAGAAGTCTTAAAATTTATAGGAAGAAGGAAGGAAATTAGACCTAAAATTAAGATAAAACATGCTTGAACCATGGTGCCATGCCATGAGGAGGGAAAAAAAACCTTATTTTTCAGATTTCCAGAATGTAGTCCTTTGGTAAACTGACAGTTTTAGTTAACAAATCAGATAGGCACAATGCCACTTTTGTCTATAAAGATCCATCTGTGTCCTAGCATCTCTGTTAGATGACTCTCTAATAACAGTTACTGACCCCTTACTATGTGTGCCAAATGCTATCAAAAAGAAATGGTTTTCTGGATGAACTCATTTAGTCCTCACTGAACTCCTAGCAAGTGATCATTATTATTATTTCTGGTTTAGAAGGAGGCTAAATTCAGAGATGTTAACTTACTTGTGCAGGGTTGGTTGTGTTTGATGCTAACCTATGATCTCGTAATTGTGGTGCTGTGCTACTTCTGACCAAAATACACTCTCTAGGTGCCATGCTATTGATATCCAGTAGGCTTTCCCCAGTCACTATATAAGGAAACAAGGATAATTATAGATATAAGACTGCGACAAATGCAAAAGGGCTCCTTATTTTCTAGAAGTTTCCATGAGGGGAATCAACTTGTAAAAGAAATCTCTTGCTTTCTAAGTTCAGAATAGTGAAATAACACTTTTTATCATGGTATTTACTAATCTCTGTGTGATTTTGTAGAGTCCCTCTTCCTGGATTATTTTGAGACTTTCTTACAAGCAGTTGGCTGCACATTTTCTGGACAATTCACTTATCTTCCTGAACACTGGGGCCTAGATCCATATTGCTAGTACTCAACCTTCACTGCTTTTGATCTCCTAGCATTACTAAAGCTGGAACGGAGCTGCTCTCCTCTGAAATAGCGACTCTGTTTTCAAGGCTTAAATTGACTCCATCTCTCCCTGCCACCAGTTGAAGGGAGCTCAGGATTCCTAGTATTATGTTAGTACAAGTACATTATTTTATAATATAAATAATATAAATAGTAAGTGTGTTTTTCAAGATAGCTTTGGCACTTAACAAATGCCCTTGAGTGTCAGGGCTGGGCTGGGGTTCAATGTGAGAGCTGAGAGCTCAATCCAAGTCTCCTACGTGAGTGGCAGGAACTCAATTCCTTGAGCCATCACTGCTGCCTCCCAGGGTGTGCATTTGCAGGAAGCTAGAGTCGGGCACTGGAGAATTGTTGAACCGACACACTCCAGTATGCTGTTTGGGTATCTTAACTGCTAGGCCAAATGCCAACCCCAGTCCCAGAGTTTTTTTGCCAAGTGATTTACAAACATTCTTTAGAATACAACCTACTTATAAATTGGAACTGCTTGTATGATACATACAGGGTTGGGAATACTTTTTTTTATCAGATTACATTGAATATTCTTGTTAATTTGAATCATGATTTACGTAAAATTGTGTATGCTGCAGTTAGTTTAACACTTCAGTTGCTATAAAAGTAATTTCTGTAGTATGTAAATTTAATGTAACGTTGGAGACTTAAGAGTTGGTTTATTTCAGTGTTAATTTATTTAAGCTTTAGCTATTTTAAAATAGGATTGTTTGTGTAAGCCTATTATTTATTTTTATTTCTATGCCATTACATTTTGAAATGAAAGTTACTTTAAAATAGGCTCCAAGGACTTATTAGTTAAATTATTAGTAATAAGTTTGGATTCTTCCATAAAAAGTATGCTTGTCAATGAATAAACATAATGGAGCAATGGTAAACCCCTTGTAAAATGCTGCTGTTACATGGCATACTACTTGTTATGAGAATTAATTTTGCTATACATCATTTTATTATAAAAGTGATAGTTTCAAGCACAGTAGGATTTTACCTAAGATATTAAAAGCTCTGTTATTTTGGGCCATTGGATTTTAGATTATACCATAGTATAACTTCCATTTGAGGAAATCCCACTTAAACCTAGTTCTGGGATCTTTGAATCATTGGAGAATTGAAAGAGATCACTGTAACTTATTACCAATTTTGATTTTGCTCTGTATTGTGCTTATTACTAATGTTTTTTATGTTACTCATTTCTTTTTTTTTTTCTTTTTTTTTAACTTTTATTTAATGAATATAAATTTCCAAAGTACGACCTATGGATTACAATGGCTTCCCCCCCAATACCGTCCCTCCCACCCACTATTCTCTTTCCTACTTAAAAAGTTGTGTGCACAAATGGTTCAACCATCTTACAAAAAAAACTAGTTAAGATGATAGACTGTGAGCTGGCACTGTGGCATAGCAGATAAAGCTGCTGCCTGTAGTGCCGGCATTCCCTGTGGGTGCTGGTTCAAGACTGGGGTGCTCCAATTCCAATGTAGCTTTCTGCTATTGCCTAGGAAAGCAGTAGAAGATGGCCCAAGTCCTTGGGCCCCTGTATCCATGTGGGAGACCCAGAAGAAGATCCTGCTCCTGGCTTCAGATCGGCCCAGTTCTGGCCATTGTGGCCATTTGGGAGTGAAGCAGCAGATGGAAAACCTTTCTTTCTTTTTGCGTCTGCCTCTCTGTAACTCTGTCTTTCAAATAAATAAATAAATAAATATATTTTTAAAAAATTTATTTATTTGAAAGGCAGAGTTACACAGAGAGAGAAGGAGAGGCAGAGAGAGGTTTTCCATCTGCTGGTTCACTCCCCAATTGGCCGCATTGGCCAGAACTGTGCTGATCTGAAGCCAGGAGCCAGGAGCTTCTTCTAGGTCTCCCACGCAGGTGCAGGTGCCCAAGGGCCATCTTCTACTTTCCCAGGCCATAGCAGAGAGCTGGATTGGAAGTGGAGCATCCAGGACTGTAACCGGCGTCCATATGGGATACCTGGACTTCAGGTGGCAGTTTTACCTACTACGCCACAACACCAGCCCCAAAATAATTAAAAAAAAAAATAAAATAAAATCAGGGGCAGGCACAGTCCCACATCATGCATTCAGCATTAAAAAAAAAAAAGAACAACCATTATAAAAAAGATAATAGACTGCTTTCTTAAAAAAAAAAAGACATTTTAATATCACCGTCCTGAGTGTTAAAGTTTGCATGTTTATTTACTTTTTGTATTTACTCAAAAAGACACTGTAGTTGTCTTGCCCTGTCAGAATATACAAGGGCACATAATTTTTGGTATCTCCATAATATGCATTTATGTAGGTAATTTGGTGCATACTCTATTATCCAAAGAACAGCAGACTATTTGGAGTAGAGGGAGACCGAACTGGGCATACCTTAGGGAAATAAAGTAAAGGTGGAGAGCATTAAGTTACAGAGGACATGTAGATCCTAGTAAAAAGGAGAAGGAAATAAGTTACAGGTCAGTGTATGAACTTTTAACATTCCTTTAACTGAATAACCTTGTCTCAGAGAGAATGGAAACTGAATGGATGACAGAGTACCACCAGTTGCGTTAATTAGCTAAATCTGTCCAGAGCAAGGAGAAAATGAGGACTTGGAAAGGGAATTAAGAAGTATTCTTAATAATACTGTTTGTTCTCAGAGAGCAGGGGCAGATCCTCTCTTTTTGGAAATATTTATTCTGAGTCATCTGGATATTCAATAATTTATTTCACCATTTCATTATTTAAAGATATGTGGATTGTTTTCAAGTTTTTACCATTGTAATTCTAAGGTAACTTTTATTTATGCAATCTTTTTTTTTGACAGACAGAGTTAGACAGTGAGAGAGAGAGAGAGACAGAGAGAAAGGTCTTCCTTTTTCTGTTGGTTCACCCCCCCCAAATGGCCGCTACAGCTGGCGCACCGTGCCGATCCAAAGCCAGGAGCCAGGTGCTTCCTTCTGGTCTCCCATGTGGGTGCAGGACCCAAGCACTTGGGCCATCCTCCACTGCCTTCCTGGGCCACAGCAGAGAGCTGGCCTGGAAGAGGAGCATCCGGGACAGAATCTGGCACCCCAACCGGGACTAGAACCCCGGGGTGCTGGCACCACAGGCGGAGGATTAGCCTAGTGAGCCACGGCGCCAGCTTATTTATGCAGTCTTAAGTACATGCTTTAGTTTTTATTCTTTACATACAAAAAGTGGGATCTATTGGTCAGATAGTGTGCTTGTTTGAAGATTTTTGATAACTACTACCGAATTCCCAACCTTTACTCCTATCTTTTACATTCTGTTTTTATGAAAGAAGTAGAACAGAACTTTAATATTGGGGTGTTTACTATGCACGGGGTGTTTACCTTTCTCTCATTTAATCCTCACATTTCTTTGAGGTATATAGTATTCCTGTTGTTTTTGACATTAAAAAAAAACCCTGAAATGTAGAGGCATAAATAAACTTTTTAAACGTTACAGAATTCATGGAAAATCAGGACTCTGATTCATGTTTGATACTGAAGTCCCTGGTTTTTCCACTGCATTGATATTCTCAACTCACATTTCTGCAATCATTAAGTTGTATTTGACTAAAGATTGGGTTATTGAGAACTTGATTATATTTGAAATTAGTGTTCCAGGATTTTATTTTTCTATATTTTATTCCATTCCCAACATACTTTTACATCTTTGTTTTTTTGACCAGAAACTTCAGTCTTCTTAGCCAGCATTACCATAAGTTGCCTTCTTTTTCAGAAAGATAAATGTGTCACAAAGTGGAAAATTCATTACGCAGAAATCCATCTTATTCTCCAACTAGAGGATTGTACCTTGAGGTTAAAAAATGTCTATGGATTTAAATTTTCTGCCTTTGACTAATTTCAGAAAAAGATTTATTGAACTTTCATGGTCAAACCACGAGGAGAGCCACTGTATAAGTAGAATGATAGAAATGGGATCTCATTATTACCAAACTTATATTTAAGTTCAGAGAAAAATTGTATATATGTTCATGTGCATGTATGTGTATGGTATTATCTTAGTTCAGACTTTTCCAACAAAATATGATAGACAGCTGAAACAAACAACATTTGTTTTTCAAGTTCTGGAGACTAGAAAGTCCAGGGTCAATGAGCTCTGTTATATTCAATTCATTTTGAGGGCCCTTTTCCTGGCTTTCAGACTGCCTCTTTCTTACTATATCCTCATGTGGCAAGGTAAGGAAGCTGTGGTGTCTCTTCCTCTTTTTATAATGGCACTAATCCCATTATGGGGGATCCACCCTCATGAACTCATCTAAACTTGATTACTTCCCAAAGGCCCTACCTTCGAATGCTATTGTACTGGGAATTGGGCTTCATCATGTGAAGTTAGGGTAGAAAGTGGGGATACATTTAGTCCATAATAGGTATTTTCATAAGAACTCAAATAATTTAAGACAATACTCATATATCAAAAAGTAGTGTAGTTCACAGTAAATACTTAAATGCCATGGGCGTATAGAGTAAAGGATATCTGTTAAAGTAAGATAGCTGATGAGGCCAGATGACAGACAATATGTTTTCCATAAACGTGAATATGTGTCTAGATTTCTTCAAGCTGTGACAACATGACGGCATAAACACAATAGTTTATAAACAAGGTAAATTTATTTTGTACAGCTCTGGAGAGTCCAAAGTCCAAGATCAACCCACCAGCAAATTTGTTGTCTAATAAAGACTCACTCTTTTTAATAGATGGCACCTTCTTGCTAGTCCTCATATGGCAAAAAAGGCATGCATACAAGCTCCCTTTGGTCTCTATTATTAACCAGTCCTAAAAGATCCCTCCTCTGAATACTGTTCTTTTGGGGATTAGGAGTCAACTTGTGAAACTACACAAAACATTAGAGCTACACAAAATATTTGGAGCTACACAAACCCTTGAGAGCATAACCGCATCCTCAGTGCTGAACACAGTGCCTGACAAAAAGTAGGCACTCAGTAAAGATGTGTTGAAAAATGAGTGAAAAATCATGGAAATAGTCTTTTTGAGATGGCGTACAGTTCAGGTTGTCTAGCTGCCCCAAACCACTGTCATTTTATACTTATTAAATTGCCTCCAAAAGTCTGATATAGGTATAATTGTGTTGGAGAGCAAACTGACAAAATCAAGTCAAGTTAAAGATAACTGTAGCCTATGGTCTACCAAATCTCATTTAATGTATAAACTCTAGAGACACTCTTGCCTATGTAATTGTATTAGTCTTCTGGGGCTGCCATTAGAAGGTACTACAAACTTAGTAGCTTAAAAGAGCAGAAAATTTTCTCTCATCATTCTGGAAGCCAAAAATCCAAAATCAAGATATTGTTCAGGCCACACATATTATAGTAGTAGGTAGCAATTCTTCCTTACCACTTTTAGCTTCTTGTGACCCTAGACATTCTTTAACTTGTGGATACATAATTCCAATCTCTTCTTCAAAATCGACACCATCTTCTGCTTTCCTGGTATGACTCTCCTCTGTAAAGGTACTTGTTACTGGATTAAAGGTCCACTTGGATAATCCAGGACTGATCTCATTTTGAAATCTTTAATTTGTAAAAATCCTTTTCCAGATAAGATCAGGTTCACAAATTCAGAAGGTTATGATGTGGACCATTATTTCTTTAACTATTTATTTTGATTTATCCCTTCACCATTTCGGAAATATCTTCTGTAGTAGATCACTTTACTTTGTTTCATATGTCATTGAAGCTGTGATAATTTTTTCAGCCTTTTTTCCCCCCTGATATTTGATTCAGATTGATAGTTCCTCTTACCATTATTTTAATTTCACTCATCTTTGCTGTTGCAGTATCTGATCTGCTGATAAGTCAATACAATGAAATTTTAATTTCAGATATGGTATATTTTTCAGCTCTAGAGTCTTATTTGGCTCTTTTTAAATAGTTTTATATCTCAAGGCCGGCGCCGTGGCTCTATAGGCTAATCCTCGGCCTTGTGGCGCCGGCACACCAGGTTCTAGTCGAGGTCGGGGCGCCGGATTCTGTCCCGGTTGCCCCTCTTCCAGGCCAGCTGTCTGCTGTGGCCCGGGAGTACAGAGGAGGATGGCCCAAGTGCTTGGGCCCTGCACCCCATGGGAGACCAGGAAAAGCACCTGGCTCCTGCCTTTGGATCAGCGCGGTGCGCAGGCCATAGCGCGCCGGCCGCGGCGGCCATTGGAGGGTGAACCAACAGAGAAAAGGAAGACCTTTCTCTCTGTCTCTCTCTCTCACTGTCCACTCTGCCTGTCAAAAATAAATAAATAAATAAATAAAAATAAATAGTTTTATATCTCTTGCATTGTGTTTTAAAAAAAATGTGAATGACTAATATCTGTTTTAAAGTATCTGTTATTTCCATCCTATCTGTTATATCTAGATTCATTTCCACTAATCCATATTTTCTTGCTTCTTTGATTATCTGGTAATTTTTGCCTGGATGCTAGTTATTAGAATATGACAATGTTAAGTATTGAAATTTGGTTGTCTTTAAGAGTATTAGGATTTGTTGTGGCAGATAGTTAATTTATATGCAGAACAGCTTGATTATTTAAGACTCATTTTTAAACTTTGCATGAATCTAAAGTAGCATTTGCTTTAGGGCTGGTTTAGTATGACTAAAGTGGGGCTTTTTTTTCTGGTCTTTGAGTGTCCGATGAAGTCTCTCCACCCTGACTGATCAAGACTCAAATATCTCTCTTCCCTGTGTTGTAGCCATTAGATATTAAGTTCAGTCTTTTCAGTATTTGTTCTTTTTTTGATGTGCCCATTCTCATGGAATCTCCTCTGTGCATGTACAATTTGATAGTCAGCCAGAGACTATGTAAACACCCATGCAGATTATTTGTAACTGAGTTTATAGCCTTTCGTATCATTTGGCATTTCAGTGAACTAGGTGAGTGGGAATTCTTCTTCTCTGATACTGGGTTCCGTAAATCAAACCCGCCTCAGCCTTCCTGGTCTCTCAGATTTGTCTTTTTAGCTCTGTAATGCTACAGTACTCTGCATGGTTTTTCCTTTTCTTGCACTATGATGTCAACAGTATTTCTACACACTGGACCTCTCCTTCCTTTCTCTCAGGAATCACCGCCCTGTGTGGCCTGTTGTCCAATGTCTGAAAACAGTTGTTTCATATATTGTGTCTGCTTTTCTAGTTGTTTACAGGTGGAGGGCTACTCAAGTACCACTTAGTCCCTTATGACTACCAGCAGAAGCCCCTGATGTGGCTTTTATAGATGGACAAAATGTGTTTGCTTGCCTTTCTTTAGTGAATAAACTCGATTTTGTGTTCATTTTTTCTTGGGTGTTGCATTTTAAAAGTAACATTTCTTAATTCAAGAACAAACTTTATGTAAATGAAAATTATGCATATATAACCATGAGGTAATCCTATAAATTTAATCAGTTGTACAATCTTCCTTGTGGGTTTTTAAAAATTCCTCTCTGTATGGGAGACAGTTACATGTTTAATTTGTATGTAGTCTGTGTCAAGTGAGAGAAAATCCTTACAATTGTGACCTTTTTTTTCCATGGGCTTTTATTCACTAATAGCCAAGTGTTTTGATAGAGAGTAAGGCAACATTTTAGTAGTTTCTCAAATCCCTTGCTATCCTCTTTTGGTGAATGGAATTTTTTTTTCTATTTATGTCATAGTGGAGAATATAGAATATGAAAATATAATTGTTCGCTTCTCTTAACTGCAATTATAAGTTGAATAGTCTCTCAAGATATGTTTCTTTTCCCCCAGATATCATTGAAGCCTCTTTTGAGTTCAGCTGAAATTAAGGACTATTTTAGATTGAGTCCCCAGGACACTCAGTTTTTCATTCTAGGTAGCACTATCTCATTTTTACATTTCCTATGTTGTCTCTGTAGATGGTTAGAAAAGCAATACTTCATCACAACGATGGGTTACTGCCAGCACCCCTCTGTGAGATGGTTATTAAAAGCATGTCCTTTCCTCTCCAATTCAGAGTACAAGGTTTTCACTGATGTTATATACTTGAGCCTTTCTGACACAAGGGAGAGAAAAGCTAAAACAGCTCTCAAAGCTGAGTTTATAGCCTTTTGTATCATTTGGCATTTCAGTGAACTAGGTGAGGGGGTTCTTAATCTTTCTCTACCTCTCTATCATTAGCGTGGTTGATCGTCAGTGAGAGCTGCAGTCAAACAAAAATGGAAACTTTGTAATTTATGTATAGCTTTAAAAAGGCAAAGAAATGAAGGATTATTGCAGTTGGTGCAGTCCCTGATACAATTAATATCAAATGCATATAAATCCTATTAGAGATCTGTCATGGGTGAAAAAGGAATATGAAAAATGCGTGACCTATCTTTATTAGATTCAGTTAGAGAGAGACCATACAGAGCTAAGGAGCTTTACGAACTGCATATTAATCATAACCAGTCTTCTGAGATAAACCTATTTCTTGTAACTTATCAAAGCCATACAGAAGATTAGTCATTCCCTTTGGTAAAGGAATGTTTTACATATTGTTCTGAGTTTTGAACATCATAGCTTTAAAAACTGATTAACAGATATTTTAATACTAAAATATATCTCATTGAATTATTTGACTAAGACAGCTATTATCCTGTAATGCCACCTCAATAGGGAGATGGGCTCTTTGTCAAAACCTCTATATCATTGTTTTGTTGCATATTGAACAGGACACTTTAGGGAGTTGTATGAGAGACCAGACAAAAGAACTTTACTATAGAAAGCAATCATTAAATCATGCAGAAATACTCCTTTCTTAAATCTTTATTTTAGGCAACAATTGGTAGATGCCAGCACCATTTTTTTTAATGTCACTTTCAATTCCTGAAGTCTTTTATCTCTTTGAGAGGGAGGAGAATTAGCTTAAGGGGATGGTTAAGACCATCATGTTAATGCACAGTATTACTAAAGATAGGAGATGTATAACAGCTATAATCTGACACAGATAATTAAGATTATATTTTAAAAATATAAGAGAGGATCTCATAAGATTATAAAACTTAGATAAAACATAAATAGTAATAGGTGCAAAATGGATTTTGTACTGTTGGCTCACAAAACTTAGAGATGTTGAATGATTTAACCATTTAGTTTCTGACTTGCTATTGTGACTTCAGTGCCCACAATTCATTAGGTCGTGTTGAAAAGCACAGAACCATTCCTTGATGAAAATTTCTCTATCTAATTACATATACTGTTTTATGATTTTGTTTCATGTTTCTAAAATAATAGCCTTGTTTAAAGACCTAAAAATACAGAACTATATAAATTAAAAATAGAATATTCTCTTATTATTCCCAACCTACAATCTGCTATTAATACTTCAGTGTGTAATCCTAAATATTTTAAAGACTCATTTATTGAAGGAAAATATATATATATATGAAATCTTCATAGATCATAAACCTAAAGCTCAATGAATTAACTCAAAGTGAATTCACCCATGATGTAACCAACACTCAATTTAAGAAATTATACATTATCAGATCTTCCCAATACTTACTGCCTTTGTCATTTTTGCAGACAACCACTACCTTGACTTGAAACCTTTTATTTCAGTAGTGCCTATTTTTGAACTTTATATAAATTGGATCTTAGAGTATCTACTTTTATATATCTGGCTTCTTTCACTCAACCTTGTGTTTATGAGAGTCATTCAAAATCTCGAGTATAGCTAGTTTGTCAGTTACATATAGTTGAAGTTGGCCAAGTTTTTCTGTGAAATGCCAGATCATAAATATTTCAGTCTTTGTGGGTCATATGGTCTCTGTCATAACTGTTTAACTTGGTTGTTGTAGCATTAAAGTGGCCACAGATAATATATAAATGATTGAGCATGATTGTATTACAATGGAACTTTATTTACAAAAATTGGCTTCATGCTAGATTTGGCCTCTGGGTAGTAGTTTACCATAAATAATATGAATAATATAAATGGAATATTATATAACATATACTAATAATTATGCTCATCATTACCCCTTTAAAAAGATATTTTCTTAATTTATATGTAATATGTGATATTTTCATTTCATTTTTAGATTAAAATATTAGAATCACATGAATCAGTTTATATTTTCCTAATCATAAAAATCATATATCTCAATCTCTAACCAATTATTATCCTTAATTTTAAAATGTCAAAGGATCTCCACAGCATATATTATGTAATTTATATACTGAACTGATTTTTATTCCCAAAAAATGTCTTAGAGTAGCATTAGTGTATCCATGCAGAACAAAAGAGCATAACTAAATCCTAGATAACATAATTTCTGCACATATACTCTAGTAACAGATCTTTCCAAGGTTATCTATGACCTTTATCTTAGAGTCTGCAACAAAATTTCTCTTTTCTAATATCACCTTCAAACTTTTTTTTAACATCTGTTAGCACTTAGTACCCATACTTTCTTCAAACTAAAGTGCTTCCCACCTGTGTCATGCTTCTATTTCCTACCTTTATGTCTTCTTGCCCCAGTAATTTTGCCTAATTTCCAAATTTTTGTTCAAGGCTGTTTGTTCTTCTCCCACTAAAATTTGTCTGCCATGATGAGTCTGTATTATCAACCATATGTGGATGTTCCAAAAGTTACGTCTTCAGTCTGGACTTCTTTACTTGTCTTCTGGTTTTATATTCTCACAGACTTAGAAGGTATCACCTTACATCTCATCTCAAATTTAAGTATCTAAGTGGGAAACTTATAAGATTCATAATCATTCTCTCTCTTTCTCTCTCTCTCTCCATCTCA
Organism: Oryctolagus cuniculus; assembly: GCF_964237555.1. Classification (NCBI taxonomy): domain Eukaryota; kingdom Metazoa; phylum Chordata; class Mammalia; order Lagomorpha; family Leporidae; genus Oryctolagus; species Oryctolagus cuniculus. The sequence goes on along the minus strand of NC_091453.1, from coordinate 95,937,724 downwards.
CCCCTCCTCTCTAACACCCCGAAATCCCTTTCACTTTCTTTTTTTAATAAATAGAGTGGAAAGCAGTATTTCAGTAAGCTTTGATAATAGCAAAGAATATAGTAGTTCTTACTATTTGTCAAAGGTAAGGGAGGAAATGGCACATTTTATTCAATTCTTACTAGGAAATAAATTTGCTGGTATATTCCAAATAATATGAAGGACCGTTAAATTTAATTTTATTTTTAAAATTGTATTTATTTTCTATTTTCTAAAGGAATTGATACATTAAATTCTCAGGCTCACAGCAAATGCATGATAATTACTACACCACAATTCTCATGTTAATAAGATAGTAATATAAATATAACAGATTCCATGTAGTTCATAGATAAAATTTTAAAAATATAATAATACTTCCCTTCTTCCCCCCCTTGCCTTCCCCTCTCCTTCCTTTTTTCTTTTCTTCATATTTTTGAGATCACATTACATTATAATTAAAGGTGTAATACTCCACTAAATAGAGTTCAACTTTTCTGTTCACCAAATGTAAATCATTTTATAGCCATAATTTAGGATAGTCAGGTTAGTTGATTTTGGAAAACACGGCAAAATTAGTGTTAAGTCATTCTAACTGAACAATGATCACAGTTCAAGTTTTATCTGGTGTTCCAAAAATGATGTTATAAATAGATGCTAAAATTTAAAAATAATTTATTCAGCACAAATAAGGGATAACTATCATATTAAAAAAAATAACTGCTTTGAATGGTGAGAAAGAACTTGTCTTTCCAGTGAATCCTCTGACTATCCTCTGAATCTAAATGGAGTTTAAAACTTTTGAGGAAAACATATAATTTATCAGAGTGTCATTTTCAAATGTGGAAGCCCTTAATCTCATAGGGAATGAGGAGAGTCACTGAAATTCTTTAATATTCCCTGATGCATTCTATAGAAGTAGGGTAGAGTAATACTGAAGTTTATATTCCCTGATAAATAACCTTTTAGGTGAAATAATCTGTATATATTTGGGGACATGCTATATTCCAGGCTTTTTTTTTAAAGATTTATTTATTTATTTGAGAGGCAGAGTTAATGAGAAAGCAGAATATTCTTCCATCCACTGGTTCACTCCCTAAATGGCTGCAACTGCTGGAGCTGGGCAGATCCAAAGCCAGGAGCCAGGAGCTTCTTCCAGGTCTCCCAAGTGGGTGCAGGAGCCCAAGGACTTGTGTCGCTCCCCCTCTTCGTGGAGGAACGACACAGGACCCTGCGTTGTTCTTTCGTCTGCTCGGCCCTCCCCGGGTTTGCTGCTGGTTCTTCCCGGATTGGCTACCGTCCCTCCCACCTCCGTGGAAGGGCGGTTCCCCCTGCCACTTTCCCCACTTCTGCGGGGGAGCGGCACACCGCCGGCCGGCTCTCTCGGGGGCAGCACAGGTGTTCCTTCAGATAGATGTTCCTGGTGCATGTTGTCTCTCTCCTCCTTTATAGTCCTCTTCCACCAATCCCAACTCTGCTACCCACACGCCGAGTACGCTGCTCTCCTCCAATCAGGAGCAGGTCCTACAGTTTATTGGTTGAACTGGAGGCAGCTGCGTAGAAGCTGTTTCCTCCTCTCCCAGCGCCATATTGTGGGAGAGCAGATGCATAGAATAAGTCTTAATTCCAGTAACTTAGTCTAGTCCGAGTTGCTCCCCACAGACTTGGGCCATCTTCCATTGTTTCCCAGGTGCGTTAGCAGGGAGCTGTATCAGAAGTGGAGCATCTGAGACTTGAACTGGTGCCCATATGGGGTGCCGGTGTTTCAGGGGGAGGATAAACTACTGTGCCAAGATGCCGGCCCCCAGGCATTTTTGTAACCACTTACATTCTAGCATCCTAGTGGGGATGGATCATATCTATCTACTATCTAAATATAAATAGAAGATAGATATGGATACATAGTAGATATTAGTAAATATTAGTAGATATGAGTAGATAAGTATATGTATCCATATCTATATATATCTTCAAAAAGTTATTGTAAAATCACTTGAAAGCATAATATGCATTATCCACAAACATTTTTAATATTATCTATTTATCTGTATTTACCACTTCAAAGTGTTCATCAAAAAGTAGATTTAAAAGTTTATTTTTATGCATTCATGCATGCAAAGGATCTTCCAAGAGTTCATGAAAAAATATATATTATGAAAACACTATGATCTCATTTTTATACCAAAATAAACTTATATTTTAATTTCATTATCTATAAATGTTTTGAGGTACCCCCCCACATATATGCACATACTCACACATACATTCATGTATGGCTGTATACTTACACATATTTTTATGTACACATGTATATTTACACACGTGTATATGTAAAATCACAGTTGGACAGTGCTGTGGAGAAGAGAAATAGAGCAAGGTAAGGAGTACCATGGCTGGAGATTGCAATCATAAATAGAATCTTCCAGGTAAGCTTCATAAAGATAATGATACTTGAGTCAAGTTGAGGACAAGGTAATCAAGTAAACCAAGAGATATCTGGTTTGGTGTTTAGTTGATTTTTGCTTACTTCTCACTTTATTCCTACAAGGACTCAGTGCCTGAATTACTCAGTAATCAAAACTAAGAAAACCTTGATACATTAACATTTTCTCTTTGGTAATATACGGGAACTATGCTAGGGAAAGCTTACTCTGCTATGGAGAAATGCTCTCTGTCTGGCCTTCTCAGTGGCCTCGCTGGGGTGACATGCTGCAATACTCATTCAGGAGGGAGTATATCACTGAATTACTTCCATACATCACGGAATGGAGTTAGATTAAAAATGCTACATCACTTCAGTCTTTGTGAGTACAGGTATTCTAATTTAAAAATTAAATGAGAGAGAATATGAGATGGATTACTAGAGAATCCTAGGTGAATGTAGCTGTTATAACAGTGAGTCTTTGGAAATATTTCTTGTATTATCTATTGAGTGGAATAATGTTGATTATTTCTGCTAGGTAAAGGGGAGGGCAGATACGACTTTCCAGGAACCTTCATATAACTGAGTATAAGGAATTACCTTTTCAAATTATGTAGCATCTGCCCTGGTTGCTGACTTTCCTGATTATTACTCTCAGTGTAATTGGGAACCCTGGCAAGCTTGGAAAGTAAAATTTGAATAGGGAGCTCTTAGTTTGCTATGTTGCTTCTTGCTGTAATTAGGATAAATCCATATGTGATTTTACAAGATGTTTGAGTATTATTCTGTGCAGAAACCTAATAGGTGTCTCATGAATTTCTACCTTAGTATTCAGAGTTCTATAATCTATTGTGGGAATATTAATTACATATACTTTTATAGATAAATCCTCAGTTTTCAAATAGCAAACTATCTTAGTCCATTTTCTGTTTCTATAACAAAATATCACAGACTGTGTAATATATAAAGAAAAGAAATTTATTTTGGTATTAGGAAGTCCAATTACCATATGGTGCTAGCATCTTTTCACTTCTGGTGATGATTTTATTGCTGGTTCATAACATGGTAGAAGGCAAGAGGTCAGGAGCAAGAGAAAGTGGAGGAAGCTGAACTCATTTTTAGAAAAATCTACTCTCTCAAGAATGAACATTGTCTTGTGAGAATGGTATTAATCTATTCACAAGGGTAGAGCCATCCTGACCTGAATACCTCCCATCATAACCCGCCTCCCAACACTACTGCATTGGAAACTGAGGTTCCATTATATGAAGGAACACATTCAAACCATAACACAATCCATTGCTGATACTCAAATTTGAATATTTAAGGCTTACACTTTGAAAACTGAAGATAGGATTCTAGCTATATATGATCTACTTTCACATAGTTTTATGGCTTCTCGTTTCTGTTAAAGTGGACATAGCACTTTAACATTAAACTCACTTGTATTTTTGGTTAGCCAGGAATATTTTTTTTTACAAGGAAGGATAGGTGTAGACATCCTGGATTCATTGATAAATGAGAACCTGGATCAGTGAGCAATTTTAAGTAAGGTAGAGAATATGGATGACTGTCATAGGTTCAAATAAAATGTTGAAGAGGAATCATTAAGAGTTAATTGTTAAAAGATAAACTGTGCTCATTAAAATTTGAAAAGGGTTTTTATTTTAGCAATCAGTGATTCCTGAGTGGGTCAATGACAGACAACTAGCAATTGGGAGCAACACCCAAGGGAGGTGAGGGGAAGGTTTTTTATTTTTTAAATTTATTTGTTTATTTGAAAGAGTTACACAGAGAGAGAGAGGAGAGGCAGAGAGAGAGAGAAAGGTCTTCCATCCAATAGTTCCCTCCCCAATTGGCCGCAACGGCTGGAGCTGTGCCAGTCTGAAGGCAGGAGCCAGGAGCTCTTCCAGGTCTCCCACACAGGTGCAGGGGCCCAAGGACTTGGGTCATCTTCTACTGCTTTCTCCAGGCCATAGCAGAGAGCTGGATCAGAAGTGGAGCAGCTGGGACTAGAACCGGCGCCCATATGGGATGCCAGCGCTTCAGGCCAATGCATTAACATGCTGCGCCACAGCGCCAGCCCCGGGAAAGTTTTTATTGGTAAACATAGAAGCAAGGCTAAGAAAATATTTAATGAGCTAACATGGATCAGTAGCCTTATTTGGATCATTTCAGTGGAAAGTCCCCTGTAAGAGATTAGTTGGTGTTTTCTGACTTAATCAGTTTGGTTTGTGATTGTTTACACTGAGTTGTATTTTGATGTGCTCTCATAGGAACTGGAATGCTGGAGTCACCTCCGTCTAATGACCTCTCACTAATTACCGCTAGGAAACTGGACATGGAGTGTTTAGAGAAGGAAAAATGTGCCAAACAGAGGTCAAAGATGTGAGGCAGAGGAAAAAGAGTACAAGGAATTCATAGAACTTGATATGGAGCTAAAGGTTTTAAACCTAAAGTCTTTCTCACCGGTTTGCATATTAATGCAAGCAGGACTCTCAGAGGGGACCTGGTCCATGGGTCTCAGATTGGACATGGGGAAGTGCCCACCTTTACTGTCTGTCATAAATGAGATTTGGTGTTGTGTAAATACTACTTTTTCCCTCCCCCAGAGTCTCAATGTGGACCTTAAGAAATATGGAGCCCTATAAATTAAAACTAATTATATCTCAAAGACTAATCAGTGCAAAAATGATGTGTTTTTTGACCCATTCTTAAATGGGAATATAGAGTTTCATTACACTTTATTACCTTTCACTTTCTAGGAACTAATAAAGGTGCCATCTTTCCTATTTTCTCATGTCTCCATAATGGTGCTGATTTAACAACTATTCAGTACACAGAATCTCACTAAGCATTAATTAGGAAATCAAATGTGGCATAAATGTAAAATGATAAAGTTTACAAAATGTTATCCATTGTACTAGTTCCGTTTAACTACAAAAGCAAATCATAATTCTAAAGTTATAGTGATAAAGTTTTCTACTAGACCTGTGTGGGGAATGTCTCACTCACAGGCTTTATGAGGTCCATGAAATCATTTGGTCAGGCCCTGCCAAGGAAACCACAGGCAGGACTCAAAATTCAACAGATCTATAGAAGACTAATTTTTATTTTATTTTTTTCTTTAAAATTTAAAAAAATTTTTAAATATTTATTTATTTGAAAGTCAGAGTTACACATAGAGAGGAGAGGCAGAGAGAGAGGTCTTCCATCTGCTGGTTAACTCCCCAATTGGCCACAATGACCGGAGCTGCACCCATCTGAAGCTGGGAGCCAAGACCTTCTTTGGGGTCTTCCATGCAGGTATAGGAGCCCAAAGACTTGGGCCATCTTCTGCTTTGCCAAGCCATAGCAGAGAGCCGGATCGAAAGTGGAGCGGCTGGGACTCGAAGTGGCGCCCACATGGGATGCCGGCACTGCAGGCAGCAGCTTTACCCACTATGCCACAGCGCTGTCCCCTAGAAGATTAATTTTTAAATTGATGATTTTGCGTGACACACAAATGATGTTAAAATTGCTAAAATGGCCTTTGGCAGAAAAAGACTTCCCTACCTGTTAGGCAGAAGTAAAATTTTTGTGCATTCATTCCCCATCCCACCTTGTATTTTGACTATATCTGCAACACAGGTTTAAATCTTTCTTAAAAATTTACATTAGGTGTGAGCATTTGGCCTAATGATTGAGATGCCACTCGGGATGCTGGCATCCCATATCAGCGAGCTTTGGCTCAAGTCCCATTTCTATTTTCAATTCCAGTTTCCTGCTAGTGCATGCCCTGGAAGGCAGTAGGTGGTGGCTCAAATACTTGGGTTCCTGCTACCCACATGGGAGTCCCAGATTGAGTTTCAGACTCCTGGATTTAGCCTGCTCAACCCCAACTGTTCTGTCATTTGGGTAGCGAATCAGCGAATCTGAGCTCTCTTGGCTCTCACTCTCCTGTTTCTGTCTCTCTGCCTTTCAAAGGAAAAAAGAAATTTATATTAAAAATGCACAAAGATGAGCCTTTGGCCTAGTGTTACTATGCCAGTTAGCTATGTCTCACATCTACATACCTGGCTGGGTTCAATTTGGGGTTCCATCTCCTGATTCCAGCTTCCTGCTACTGTAGACTCTGGGAGGGAGTGGTGAGGACCTGAGTAGTTGGTTCCTGCCACCCATGTGGGAGAACTGGATTGAGTTTTGGCTTTGATCTCTTTCCTTTTCCTTCTCCCTCCACTCTCACCGCCCCCCTTTCCTATGCCTTCCCTTCCCTTCCTTTTCCTGCTCCCATTGCCTGTCTCTGCTTCTCCCTATCCCTATGAATCCCTAGGAAAAAAATATTTAAAATGTAGTCACTTCACGTAAATGTGGTAATGCTTAATTGTCCATTAAAGAAGGCATTTCACATTTTCAACATGAATGCTTTCCTACTCTAAACATTTTTATTAAGCCATTTATTCAACAAAAGAAAGCCTGCACAGCAAGCAATAGTGTAGTTGCTTTTCACCAACTAGTCTGTCAGGAACTTAGGTAGAAATACATTTGAAATGCCACATTGAGAAAAAACAACCTTTAATAGAAATCCAGGTAACATTAAAAGTCTTCCTTGCCATTGGACTATGATATTAGAGTTTGATTTTCATAGCACCACATATATAGATTCTCACCATTTCTACTACTTTCTTTTAAATTTTCTTCTGTTGATAATTGATGCCAAAGATATATTTTTATCCTTTTTGTCCCCTAAAAATGCTGTTTATAAATGTTTTGAATGATATCATATATTGGTTGAGCCAGTGGTTTATCAATTTTAATTTTTTCAAAAAACCAGCTCTTGTACCTATGTAATATCATTTTATATTAATAAAAAATTTTAAAAGAACAAATTCATCTTGCTGTTATTTTATGACTTTTTTGTTTCAGTTTTCTTTATTCTCTAATTTGTATTATTTCTTCTCTCCTGCTAATTTTGGGTTTGATGTATTCTTGTTTTTCTAGCTCGTTCAGCTGCATTGTAAGATCATTTACTTGATACCTTTCCAGTTTCTTGATGTAGGCACTAATTGCTATAAACTTTCCTCCACTGGTTTTGCTGTATCCCATAAGTTTTTTTTTTTTTTTTTTTTGACAGGCAGAGTGGACAGTGAGAGAGAGAGAGACAGAGAAAGGTCTTCCTTTGCCATTGGTTCACCCTCCAATGGCTGCCGCGGCCAGCGCGCTGCAGCCGGCGCACCGCACTGATCCGAAGCCAGGAGCCAGGTGCTTCCTCCTGCTCTCTCATGGGGTTCCTCCACTGCACTCCCGGGCCACAGCAGAGAGCTGGCCTGGAAGAGGGGCAACCGGGACAGAATCCGGTGCCCTGACCGGGACTAGAACCCAGTGTGCAGGCGCCGCTAGGTGGAGGATTAGCCTATTGAGCCATGGCGCTGGCCCCCATAAGTTTTTTTTAAAGATTTATTTATTCATTTGAAAGGCAGAGTTACAGTGAGAGAGAGAGAGAGAGAGACAGACAGACAGACAGACAGACAGACAAAGAGAAGTCTTCCATTCACTGGTTTATTCTCCAAATGGCCACAATGGCCAGAGCTGGGCCAGAATGAAGCTAGGAGCCAGGAATTTCTTCCGGGTCTCTCACGTAGTGCAGAGGCTGGAGCACTTGGACCATCTTCTGCTGCTTTCCCTGGCACATTAGCAGGGAGCTGGATTGGAAGTAGATATGCCAGGACTTGAACTGGTACCCATATGGGTTGCAGGTGCTGCAGGCGGTAGCTTGCCCCAGAAGTTTTGATATGTTGTATTGTTAACTTCATTCGTTTCTAGAAAATTTTTGATTTCCCTTTTGATTTTTTCTATGATCCACTGTTCATTCAGGAGCATATTGTTCAGTCTCCATGTATTTGTATATTTTCTAGAAGTTCTTGTGTGTTGATTTTTTAAAAGATTTATTTATTTGAAAGAGTTACACAGAGAGAGAAGAAGAGGCAGAGAGAGAGAGAGAGAGAGAGAGAGGTCTTCCATCCGCTGGTTCACTCCCCAATTGGCCACAACAGCCAGAGCTGAGCAGATCCAAAGCCAGAAGCTTCCTCCAGGTCTCCTACAGGGTTCAGGGGCCACCTTTCATTGCTTTCCTAGGCCATAACAGAGAGCTACATCAGAAGTGGAGCAGCCGGGACTTGAACTGGTGCTCATATGGGATGCCGGCACTGCAGGTGACGGCTTAACCCGCTATGCCACAGTGCCAGCCCTGTGTAAATTTTTTCAATAGAAAAAATGTAAAGTACATTATCATTATCCATAGTTACCCTACTGTACAGTAGAACCCAGAACTTCTTAGTCATATCTAGCTATAAATTAGTGTCCTTTCCTTTGCTTTCTTTTTAGTTATATAATTTATTTTATTTATTTATTTATTAGAGAGAGAGAAACACTGAGAATGACTGACCATCTGCTGATTTGTTTAACTTTCCAAATGCCAACGTTAGCTGTGCCTGGGTCAAACAGAAGCCAGGAGGCTGGAAGTTGATCTGAGTCTCCTAAGTAGGTGGCAGGTACCCATGTATGTGAGCCATCACCTGCTGCCTCCCAGGGTGTGCACTGGCACAGAGCTGAATCAGAAGCAGAGGAGCCAGCACTCAAACCAGTCTCACTGATTTGGGATGTGAACATTGCAACAAGTGACAACTGGTGTAGCAAAGTTCTGATCCTTTTATAATCCTTTTTATATCAGTGGTATCAGTTGTTATAGCTCCTCTTTCATTTCCAATGTTATATGAGCCTTCTCTCTTTTTTTTCCATAGCATAGCTTTTCCATTTTGTTTATCTTTTCAAATACCTAACTTATGGTTTTATTGATTTTTCTATTCTTTTCCTCTTGGTATTTTATTTATTTCTGTCTTAATCTTTATTATTTCCTTCCATCTGCTCACTATGAATATTATTTATTCTTTTCATAGTTCTTTAAGGGGCAGAGTTAGATTTTTCTTCTTTTTAATATAGGTGTTTTTCAATATAAAGTTCCCTCTGAGTTATTATTTTGCTACATCCCATAAGTTCTTTTTTTTAACTTTTATTTAATAAGTATAAATTTCCAAAGTACAACTTTTGGGTTACAGTGGCTTTTTCCCCCCATAACCTCCCTTCCACCCGCAACCATCCCATCTCCTGCTCCCTCTCTCATCCCATTCACATCAACATTCATTTTTAATTATCTTTATATATAGAAGATCAACTCTATACTAAGATTTCAACAGTTTGCACCCACACAGAAACACAAAGTATAAAGTACAGTTTGAATACTAGTTATACTGTTAATTCACATAGTACAACACATTAAGGACAGAGATCCTACATGGGGAGTAAGTGAATTGTGGTGGAATGAGAAGGCCATGTTAAGATGGCTACTGGCAAGCAAGTGTCAGTAACTTAGGAATGGCTTCAAAACCCACCTGGCAACGGAGCCTGTCTGGCAACAGGCTGTGATTGGATGGTTTTGGAAACCACATGGCAAACAGAGCCTTCCTGGCAACAGGCTGTGATTGGTTTGGGCATAAACTGCCCCTTGACCAGATTGGCTGTCTTGGCTATATAAGCTGTTGTACCAACTGAAATAAATGAGTCTGTGGGCTGCTCGCCTCTGTCCGCTTTCACCCGACTCCTGGGGTCTGTGTGGTGACTCTGAGCCTCTTGCCCCCACCATGTTCCTCATCTCAGAATGAATCTGCTACAACAGTGCACAGTGATTCCTGTTGTTGATTTAACAATTGACACTCTTATTTATGACGTCAGTAATCACCCAAGGCTCTTGTCATGAGCTGCCAAGGCTATGGAAGCCTTTTGAGTTTACAAACTCCGATTTTATTCAGACAAGGTCATAGTCAAAGTGGAAGTTCTCTCCTCCCTTCAGAGAAAGGTACCTCCTTCTTTGATGGCCCCTTCTTTCTGCTGGGAATCTCACTCTCAGAGATCTTTCATTTAGGTCATTTTTTTTTCCCAGAGTGTCTTGGCTTTACATCCCTGAAATACTCTCTTGGGCTTTTTAGCCGGATCCACATGCCTTAAGGGCTGATTCTGAGGCCAGAGTGCTGTTTAGGACATCTGCCATTCTATGAGTCTGCTGTGTATCTTGCTTCCCGTGTTGGATCGTTGTCTCCTTTTTAATTCTATTAGTTAGTATTAGCAGATGCTAGTCTTGTTTATGTGATCCCTTTGACTCTTTTTTTAACTTTTATTTAATAAATATAAATTTCCAAAGTACAGTTTATGAATTACAATGGCTTTCCCCCCATAAGTTCTCTTTTTTTATTTAATAAATGTGAATTTACAAAGTGCAACTTTAGTATTGTTGTGGCTCCCCCCCAACCTCCCTCCCTCCCACGGCCCTCCGCTCCCCCACTCCCTCTCCCATCCTACCCTTCATCGAATTTCATTTTCAATCACCTTCAAATACTGAAGATCAACTTAGTATACACTAAGCAAGGATTTCAACAGGCTGCACTCACACAATCGCACAAGGTATAGGGCATTGTTTGACTAGTAGTGTTTTTTTAAGTTTCATAGTAAAACACATTAAGGACAGAGATCCTATGTGGGGAGCCTTTACTCAGTGACTCTCGTTGTTGATTTAACAATTGGCACTCTTATTTATGACATCAGCAGTCACCTGAGACTCTTGCTATGAGCTGTCTAGGCTATGGAAGCCCCTTGAGTTCACCAGCTCTGAACTTGTTTAGTCAAGGCCATATCACAGTGGAGGTTCCTTCCTCCCTTCAGAGAAAGGCGCCTCCCTCCTTGATGGCCTGTTCCTTCTGCTGGGGTGTTGTTCACCAGGATCTTTCATTTAGATTGTTTTTTGCCACCATGTCCCCATAAGTTCTGATATGTTGTATTTTGTTTTTCATTTGCCAAAGATAGTTTTGAATTTCCTTTTTTTTACTTTTATTTTATGCATTGGTTACTCAGTAATTTATTGTTTAATTTTTAAATATTTGTGAATTTTCCAGTTTTCCTTTTGGTGTTAATTTCTACTTTTATTCCATTGTGGTCAGGAAAGATACTTGGTATGATTTCGGTCTTTGAAAGTTTGTATGAGACTTGGTTTATGACCTAACATGTGATCTGTCCTGGAGAATGTTTTGTGTGTATTAAGAATATCTTGGGGCCAGCATTGTGGCATAATGGGTTAAGCCACTGCCGGCAATGCTGGTGTCTCATATGAGTGCCAATTCCAGTCCTGGCTGCTCCACTTCTGATCCAGCTCCCTGCTAATGTGCCTGGGAATGCAGAGGAAGATGGCCCAAGTCCTTGGGCCCCTACACCCATATAGGAAATCCAGATGAAGCTTCTGTCTCCTAGCTTCAGGCTGGCCCAGCCTTAGCCTTTGTGGCTATTTGGGGAATGAACCAGCAGATGGAAGACCTCTCTCTGTGTGTGTGTCTCTCTCTCTCTCTCTGTTTCAAATAAAAAAAAATCTTTAACAAAAAAAAATTAAAAAAATAAGAATATATTCTGCTATTGTGTGGAATGATCTATATATATATCTGTCAGGTCCATTTAGTCAGTATTATTGTTTAAGCTCTCTTATTGATCTTTTGTCTAGATGTTCTTTTTATTGAAAATTAGTTATTAAAAATACTTTCCAGTTCCTCTGCTCTTGTTTATTTCTTCCTTTAGTTTTGTAAATGTCTGCTACATATATTTAGGTGCTCCAATGTTTGTTACATATCTATATAATTTATATGTCTTGTATATTGCTTCTTTTATCATGATATAATGTCTTCCTTTGTCTCATGGCATTTTATGATATGAAGTCTATTTTGTCTGATGTGAATATGGCTAGCCCTTCTCTCTTTTAATTGCCATATGTCTTATTTCCATACATTTACTTTCAGACTATGTGTGTCATTGAATCTAATGTGAGTCTCTTGTAGTCAGTACACGATTATCTTACTTTTTTATCCCTTCAGCTACTCTGTCTTGATTAAGGTCTTAACCAATTTACATTTAAAGTATTGACATGGAGGAACTTACTATTTTCATATTGTTAATTTTCTATTTATCTTGTTATTTTGTCCCTTTTTTTAACCTTTTGTTGTCTTCCCATGTATTTCTTTTATATTTTTGTGGTGAGGTGGTATGATTTCTTATTTTCTATCATGTATCTGCTGTAGCTGTGTGTGTGTGTGTGTGTGTGTGTGTGTGTGGTTACCATGGGGCTTAAATAAACCTTACTTCAAACAACCTCTCTTAAGGTCATAACATTTTAACTTCAGTTGCATATAGAAAAATCTATGTATTTACTTTTCTTTTACCCCACAGACAGTATCATTGATGTTACAATTACAACTTTTTATATTTTGTATCTATTAATATACTTTATACTTACAATTATTTTTTATTTTTATTTGAAAAGAGTAACAGGGAATGAATCTTTTTTTGAAATATTCATTTATTTGAAAGGCAGAGCAAGAGAGAGAGAGAGAGCGAGAGCGAGCGAGCAAAATCTTTCATCCTCTGGTTCATTCCGTAAGGGGTCGTGGTGATTGGGGTGAAGCCAGGATTCAGGCGTTCCATCTAGGTCTGCCATGTGGGTACAGGAGTCTAAGTACTTGGGTCATCTTCTTCTGCTTTCTCAGATACATTAGTAGGGAGCCAGATCAGAAGCAGAGCAGCCAGGACTCCAGCTGGTACTCTGATATGGGATACCAGCATCACAGACAGCAGCTTAGCACATTGTACCACAGTGATGCCGTCCCAAGAGAATGAATCTTCCATCTGCTGGCTACTTTCCAAATGCTTGCAACAGCAAGGGCTGGACCAGGCTGCAGCCAGGAGCCAGGACCTCTATCTGGGTCTTTCACTTGGATGGTAGGGACCCAAGCACTTGAACAGTTATCTGCATCCTGTCAGGATGTCATTAGCAGTAGGGAGCTGAATTGGAAGTGGAGGCAGGACTTGTTCCCAGGCACTCTGATATGGGATGCAGGCATCCTAAACAGTGGCTTAATCTGCTTTACCAAAATGCCTACCATTTGTAATTATTTCTATGACTTTAACCCATATATCAGAATTAAAATTGGGGCCGGCGCCATGGCGTAGCAGATAAAGCCACCGCCTGCAGTGCCAGCATCCCATACGGGCACCAGATTGAGTCCCAGCTGCTCCACTTCCAATCCAGCTCTCTGCTATGGCCTGGGAAAGCAGTAGAAGATAGCCCAAGTCTTTGGGTCCCTGCACCCACCTGGGAGACCAGGAAGAAGCTCCTGATTCCTGGCTTTGGATAGGTGCAGCTCCAGCTGTTGTGGCCTATTAGGGAGTGAACCAGTGGATAGAAGACTCTCTCTCTCTCTCTCTCTCTCTCTCTCTCTCTCTCTCTGCCTCTCCTTCTGTCTCTGCGTAACTCTGATTTTTAAATCAATCAATAAATCTTTAAAAAATTAATATTGATTTCTGTACCACCCTTACAATATTACATTGTTTATTTTTAGCAGTGAACTTGATACCCTCACATGTTTTTGTGTTGCCGACTGATGTTTTTTCATTCAAATCAGATGACTCCCTTTAGCATTTCTAGAAGACAAACACACTGGTGATGCACTCCCTCATCTTTCCTTCATTTTTGAAGCTCAGTTTTACCTGATGAAACTCTGTTGTTTGCCCGTATCATCCCACTGCCTTGTGGTCTGCAAGATTTCTGCTGAGGAAGTCCTTGTAAGACGTCGGGGTTATAGACTTACAAGGCTTACGCTCTTATAATGGTTTCCTTTTATGTGACCAGTTGCTTTTCCCCTGCTCTTTTCCAAATTTTCCCTTTTACTTTGTCTTTTGATAATTTGATCATAAAAATACTGGGTGTGGATTTATTTGAAGTCATCTTAATTTGGATCCTTTGGGATTCTTGAACATGCACGTCCATTTCCTTCCTCAGATTTGCAATATTTTCAGCCACTATTACTTTATATAAGCTTTGTTCCTGGTTTTCCTTCTCTTCTCCTTTTGTGATTCCCATAATGAATAAATTTGTCTACTTGATGATGTCTTTTAAGTACTTTAAGCTTTCTTCATTCTTTTTGTTGTTGTTGTTTAATTTTCTTTTGCTTGTATTTGCTCTTCTGACTGGATAAATTAACTATCTTTGAATTCTGTGGTTCTTGATCTGTCTTCTGTTGAACCCCTCTAATTAATTTTTCAGTTCAGTTCTTGCATCCTTCAACTTCAGAATCTGATTCTTTTATATATTTTCTCTTTGCTGAAATTCTCATTTTTTTGACAGAGTTAGAGAGAGAGAAAAAGAGAGAGAGAGAGAGAGAGAGAGAGAAAGGTCTTCCTTCCGTTGGTTCACTCCCCAAATGGCCACTACGGCCAGAGCTATGCCGATCTGAAGCCAGGAGCCAGGTGCTTCCTCCTGGTCTCCCATGCGGGTGCAGGGGCCCAAGCACTTGGGCCATCCTCCACTGCCTTCCAGAGAGCTGGACTGCAAGAGGAGCAACTGGGACCAGAACCCGGTGCCCATATGGGATGCCGGTGCCGTAGGCGGAGGATTAACCAAGTGAGCCACGGCACCAGCCTGAAATTCTCGTTTTTTAATGCATTGTTTTCCTGATCCCATTGCATTGCTTATGATAGTTATTCATTAGGATCATTTACTGGCTGTTCTTTTTATTCTTCTGATTGGGTCATTTTGCCATTTCTTCATGTACCTTATAACTTCTTGTCAATATCTGCACATTTTGAAAAATTGCTACCTATTCCTGTCCTTATGAATTGGCTTCATAAAGGGAAAGGCCTTCACCACGTAGTCTTGCTAGATATTCTCAGTACGTTACAGAGTTTTCCTGTGATGTGTTCTGTTTGAACTTGTGTACATAGATTCTTAAAAAAAAAAGAGAGAGAAAGAGGGAGAGACAGACAGAAAGAGAAAGAAGTCTTCCATCTACTTGTTCACTCCTAAAATAGGTGTAATGGCCAGGCCTGGGCCAGGCTGAAACTGAGAGCACAGAATACCATCTAGGTTTTCCATATCAGTGGCATGGACTCAAGAACTTGGGCCATCTCCAGCTCCTTCCCCAGGTGCATTGCAGGAGCTGTATTGGAAGTGGAGCAGCTAGAAGTGGAACTGGTACTCATATGGGATGCTGGCATTGCAGGTGGCAGCTTAACAACTCTGGCCCTATGGGCTTGTGCACACTTCCTTTCTCTTTTCCTTAATCTCTTGCTCCCTCTTTTATCTGTCTTCTACTCTGTGAGTTTTTGAAGCAGCAATATTCTGCCCAGGTCATTTTGTTTTCAGCAGCTCCCATGCATCTCTAATATGTGGGGTCTTTGTGGTGCTTTGGGACAGGCAAGGCAGAAGTGAGTCCCTCAGGCAGCCTGTCAAAAAGTCAGAATGATGAATTTACCCGCTACTCTTTTCTTTCCCCCGAGTGTGAGATGCTGGGTTCTATTGGCCTTTGTTTGCTATAGTGCAGGTGTTCTGGAGGTATATCATATTGGCCAGCTCTTACTTATTCTCACCTGGGTCCAGACATGTAGAGTATGTCAGGTCCCACTAGTGTTCTGAGACAAAAGGCAGTCCCTTGGGCAGCACCTTCAAAAGTCAGAATGTTTGGCGTGCATTCCAGTCTTCTCTTTCTTTCCCCATAGGAAAAGCCAGGAGCTAGAATTTTCCCACTTTGTGGTACAGGTGGTATGGTGAGAAGATGCAATGAATTTTCCTACTGGATTCCATGCAGATACTTTTTTTTGGCTCACATGTGCAGGATAATCTTAAATGATTTCTTAATTTCTTACAAAGGGAATTGTTCTACACCGTTGAATAAGTCTCTTATGGAAAGAAGGAGGGCTGCCTATTCCACTGTCTTGCTGACATCCCTCACTTATGTGGTTGCCTTTTGCATCAGTGTTTGGAGCAATAGAAAATTAATTCAAGGAGAAAGACGATGACTTTAAGAATAATTATTGTGAATTTCCATGTAATCAAATAAGTATACCATAATCAAAATTAAAGCCATATTACCTTTGGACCTGTTGGCAGCTATCTTTAGGCAGTTTGAGCATCGTTAAGAAAGTACAGTAGACTGGGTGGTTTATTAACAGTAGACATTTATTTCTTTCAGTTCTGGAGCCTGGAAGTCTGAGATCAGAGTGCCAGCATTGTTGTTGTTTTGTGAGGGTCCTCTTTTGGCTGGCTTTGAATAAGTCTGATTAAATTATTTTTAGACTCAGTATTTCCCAAGCCACTGTTACCAAGGAATCCCTGCTGAGCCCAGGGGAATAATACCTACTAACATTTTGAGAGAAAGCACTACTTTTCTATTACCTACAGTTAGTTAAGTGCTGACTGATGGGTTTAAGTCCAGTATAACCCTCGGCCACAGATGGCTATTTAGATTAATTAAAATTGGATAAAATATGAGATTCAGTTCCTTAGTCATGTTATCTGCATTTTAAGTGCTTAGTAGTATCAAGTGGCTAGTGACTACTGTTATAGGGCATGCCTAAAAGAAAGTTACATATTTGGATCCACTTTCATAACTATTCCTGATGTCCCAGAAGAATTATATAAACTAAGTTGTCACTTCATTTTGTAACTTTATTGTCAAATTTAGTATTCAGGAAGTTTATTACTATGAAATCTATATGTTGATTATTTTCTTTATTTCATAGTCACTCTCAAATATGCATAATTATGGAGAGGCCAGCGCCATTGCTCACTAGGCTAATCCTCTACCTGCGGCACCGGCACCCTGGGTTCTAGTCCCAGTTGGGGCACCGGATTCTGTCCTGATTGCTCCTCTTCCAGTCCAGCTCTCCGCTGTGGCCCAGGAAGGCAGTGGAGGATGGCCCAAGTGCTTGGGCCCTGCACCCCATGGGAGGCCAGAAGGAAGCACCTGGCTCCTGGCTTCAGATCAGCGTGGTGTGCCGGCCGCAGCGCGCCAGCTGTGGCGGCCATTTGGGGGGTAAACCAACAGAAGGAAGATCTTTGTCTCTGTCTCTCTCGTTGTCTAACTCTGCCTGTCAAAAAAAAAATAATAATTACGGAGAAATCATAGCCAATTGTAAATAAATCATATAGTATAAAAAACAAAAACATTATTTGTACATATGGTACATAGTAGATATTACCTTTTCCTTTTATTTATTTTTAGGATTTTTTAGTTTTTAATGGATTTAATATAGTTCATAGAAACAATTCTAAGATTATCTCCCTTCTCTCTCACTCTCCCTCTTGCCCTTCCTTTCTCTCTCTCACGCTCTCTCTCTTTTTACTTTAGTTTTTTTAGATAATATATTTTTAATTTGTATTACAGTTAAGGGCTTAATTCTCCACCAAATAAAGAGTTCAACAGACACAAAAGCAAAGAGATCCTAGTTTAACAGGAACAATAGCCACACAAAAAATATCAAATATTGATGAATAAATTTCACCTAAGATTAATAGATCTCTACAATGAAAATTACAAACCATTGATGAAAGAAATCAGCAAAGACACAAAAAAATGGAATTCCTTGCTCATGGGTTGGAAGAATCAATATCATTAAAATGTTGTTTTGTTTTTAAATTACACCAAAGGATGAGCCTTATAAAAATCTGTTATTATTTTTAATATAACAATTTTGTAAAGGATGTTGTGCACTATCTTTGTGTCCCTTGCATGAAAGCTCGTATAAGCCACTTTTTGAGTTCTAAAAGCTAAAAAAACTTTTATGTCCTTGAAAAATAACTGTGTTTTTCCTTTTTTTCACTTGGACACCAGAAAACATTAAATCTTTGTTCTAACATTCTTTTTATTCTTGATCTATTTGGATTTACATTTTTTGTTCTTGTTTTATATTGGCATTTGTTTTCAAATACCAATATATTGGTATTTAAAAGTAAACATTAATTGTTGTCAGCTTTTTAAATTTTTACATAATTCATTATAAATGATCAACATCCGTGGCTGTTTATTTTTGCAGGACATTTGATATTTGAGCCATTTTATCACTATGAGTGCTTCTAGTGTCAGTGATATTTTCTTAATTGTCTGTAATCTCATTCTTGCTCAGGTACTTTATAATCAGTAACATGGTACAGGATTCCTGAGAAGCAGGAATATAAAATTCAACTGTAGTCTATGTTACTTCTTAAGGCATCAGAAGCAGACAAAACCTGTGTAAACAAGCATCTTTTTTCTAATTCAGTATTTGAAATGTATATTCATCCATTTACTCTTTCATTCATTGATTCATTCAAGAAATATTTATTGAATCCTTTCTGTGCACTGAGCACTCTCCAAGGTGCTAGAGATGTATCTGCAAACCAAATTGACAAAAAATTCTTTCTCTCAAGGATCTCACATTTTAGTGAGATTCAACTTAAATTTCAGCTTAGTAAAAGCTTAATTTTGACTTAATTTAAAAAAAGAGTTGTCTTGTAGTGCCACTTTATGCCAACATACAAAAAGAATTGTTTCATTTCTGTGGCCTTATTTGCTGAAGTAATAAGAGAAAAATATGCCAGCAGCAACTGGGATGCAGAGACAAGAACTCTGGTCCAAAATCATTATATTCCAGTATATGACTAAGAAAAAGCTGATTAGAAACATAGGTTGCTGGTCTTAAAATATTTTAGAAGGAAATTTAGGTTTATAATAAGACATAGTCTTCAAGACCTTAGCTGTTCTTCTAAGCAATCAGGATTGTTCATAGCTGATTGGTTTTCAAAACAAACAGAACTGGGGAACAGTTAAATGTATTTGCTTAAAATTGTTGAACACTTAGTGTACGACAGTGTTTTAAGTGCTGTGTATAGAGTGATGAACAAAATAACAAAAATTCCTGCCCTCTTGAAGCTGCAGTAAGAATTCAGACTAAGCGAATAGGTTTTTTTTTTTTAAGAAAATATTTATTTGTAAATCAAATTTACACAGAGAGAGAGGAAGTGACAGAGAGGGAAAGAGATTTTTCATCCTGTGTTTCATTCTCCAAATGGCTGCAATGGCTTCGACTGTTCTAGGCTGAAGCCAGGAGCTGGGAACTCCACCCTGGCTTCTTGGATAGGGGGCAGGGACTCCAGTATGTGGGTCATTTTCTGCTTCTTAGCATGGCATGTTAGCATGGAGCTGGTTGGGAAACAGAGCAGCTGGGACTCAAACTAACACTCTTATATGAGATGCTGACATCACAAGTGGTGACTTAACCTGCTGGGCCTCAGTGCTGGCCCCATGAACAAGTTCTTGACCAAGAAAACAAGACAGGGATAAGTGCTATAGAGAGAATTAAAATGGAGAGATATGCTATTGACAGAATAGCTCCTTTAAATTGATACTCAGAGAAGATTTTTCTAATGTAGTGATATGTAATCTGAAATCTAGTTGATAGGAGAAAACCTTATATACATCAGGTGAAATTTCTTTCTTGGCTAAGAGACAGTTAAAATAAAAACCTTAATATTGGAAAGAACTTGGCATTGTTGCTAAGCAGGAAGAAAGCCAGTTTGATTTTGAAGGCATGTAAGGGCCAAGTGATTGGAGAATAATCACAGGTTGAGACAGAGGCCAGACCACATGGAACTTTTAGGTGAATCAACAGATCACTGTTAGTCATGTTTACAATCAGACTTCTTGAGTAGCTAGCACTGAGTTACATCACAGATGCTCCTAAACCAGAAGATAATCAGAATGGGTGAGGTTTCACCTGGTAGCGAACCCGGGCTCTCTCATATCAGTCTTATTTTGTGTTCTCCTTTACTCTTTTTCCTTCTGGTGAAACAATAGAACCCACTGACTTTTTACTTTACCTTACAGCCTGTTCTGATTTCCTTACTTGTGTGTGCACAGAGGGAGCTGTGTCAGACCTTCACTCAGGGGACTGAAGGGTGGGAGTTTAGAGCTTTCTAATTGTTGGATGGTACCTACCCAATGATGAACACATACATGTCTCACAGGTGACCAATCAGTCATTTAACATTTTTGAAGTTAGAGTAGTCCCTCTTTTTTTTTAAGATTTATTTATTTATTTGAAAGTCAGAGTTACACAGAGAGAAGGAGAGGCAGAGAGAGAGAAGTCTTCCATCTGATGGTTCACTCCCCAATTTGCTGCAACAACTGGAGCTGCGCCTATCCGAAGCCAGGAGCCAAGAGCTTCTTCTAGGTCTCCCACGTGGGTACAGAGGCCCAAGGGCTTGGGCAACCTTCTATTGCTTTCCCAGGCCATAGCAGAGAGCTGGATCAGAAGTGGAGCAGCCGGGACTCTAACCCAATACGCCACAGTGCTGGCACTGTAGAGTAGTCCCTCTTTATCCATGAGTGATATGATCCGAGACCCTGATGGATACCTGAAACCACAGATAGTACCAAACTTTATATATATCTTTTTCATATGCATACATACCTGTGATAAAGTTTAATTTGTAAATTAGGTATAATAAGATATTAAAAACAACAGCTAATAAAATAGACAAATTATAAAGCATATATAGTAAACGTTATTTAAAACTTACAAATTATTTATTTCTGGAGTTTTCCACTTAATACTTTTAGGCTGTGGTTGATTTGCATGTAACCAAAATCACGGCACATAGAACTATGGCTGGGGGATAGTATTTTTTAAAAAATTCAAATTAAAATCTATAAAGATATGCTAATAGCTTTTAATTTTTAATAATGAATTTTTTCTTTTAATTTTCAGAATCACTCATAGTTTTAAGACTGGAGTATTTATTTGATCCTATTACATGGCTTTTATGGCTTTTGAAAATGAGATACTTAATGTAACTGATACTTTGCTGTCACTAATATTGTTCCTGGGTCTAACTCCTAGCTCTTAAAAATTTTTTTTCACTATGGAAGCACTTTAAAGATGCATTGAATTCTTCTTTTAAGTCTGTATAATTTGTCTCTCTGTCTATGACATTGTACCATAAGCCTCCCACATATAAGGTCTACGGACACACAAAATTCTGTATGTCTGCTTTAGATTTTCCGGCCAAATACATTGTTTTGGCTGCTGATAAACATCAAGGTCATGCCTGCTAGGTTGTGGGTTTTTTTGTTTTTGTTTTGAATTTTTGGAACTTTTTAATGCTACTTTATTAGATTACTTACAGATTATAAACTAAAGTTAAATATTATGAAAGGTGGATACCTTGTAGATCATATGTTCGTAAGAAACCATAGAATTCATTAACCTCTACTGCTCTGTGTCGTCATTTATCTCAATAATATCAATGTATTATTCTGTGATGATATAATATTCAAACAAAGTAATACTGGATTGGGTTTCCTCAATATGGTGCTCTTCTTTTCTCCACCTTCCCAGTACCCAAAAGCTCGTTATTGTATTGTGCTAAGAAATTGGAATATATAGATTATAGCCCAGAATTGTTGGATGAAAAATAGTGTTAAATTCAAGGGTGATTTTGATGCCCTTAAGTATATGAGTATATAATAAAATCGTTCACTGAACAGAAAGCTGGCTAATATTTACAACTGATACTAATGGGGTAGTTGTGAGAATGGGATGTGGCAGGTGGAGGAAGAGTTATAGCAAGAGAGTTTTCTTTTTAATTTAAGAAATTATGTTCGAAATGTTTCAAATCAGTAGAGAAAAGTATTGTTGAAACAACAGGTAAAGTACTTTGGGAAAAATACGAATTGATTAAAAAACACAAGCAGAAGATATGAAATATATGTTTGATTGTATACAAGTTAATAACTTTTACAAATCAAGAATGTCGCATATATTATTAAAGGGCAAATGATGAATTTGCAACAATCTTAGAAAATTTTGGTAGTGGATTAATATATATGTTCTTTGTATAGCAACAGGCTATACTAAGAAATATGAGCAATTATCAGATATAATTTTTACAAAGCATAAATTATGTATATGATGTACATGATTGATGTATATGATATACCATTTATATTATGTATATTATATGAATAATATGTGTATTATGTATATATTATATACATATATATGCATTATATATCATATTATACAACATGTGTCATATATAATATAATATGGTATATACCATATATATTATGTATAATATATATTATGTATATATTATATGAGTGTGCATGGGCTTGCATATCAACCTCACTGGTAATAAGAGAAATGCCTATTAAAAGAATGGTGCAGTTTAATAGACAAACAGAATCTGAAACAATTGTCTTATTTGTGAGAGTGCAGAGAAGCATGCACTCTCATTTCCTGATGGTTGAGTTGTAAAATGGTACAGCTTTTCTAGGAGACAATTTAAGAGAATGAAATATAAGCAATAAAAATGTTTATATCGATACCCAACAATGCTTTTTCCAGGAAAACTTCCTAATGAAGCAGATTATGAAAAAGATGTATGTACATGGATGTTTGCTGCAGCACTGTTTCTAATAGTGAAAAAGTAGAAATCATAAATACCTAACAACAAGAGATTTTTAAAAATAATTATTGCTCAACAATTTAAAACAGTTTTAATTGTATTTTATTATATGGAAATATTCATGTTATGTAAGTGATTAAAAGCAGACTAGTAGGGGCTGGCACTGTGGTACAGTGGGTTAAGCCACTGTCTTCTGTGCCAGCATCCTATGTGGGTGCTGTTTTAGGTCTGGGCTGCTCCACTTTCCATCCAGCTAGCTGCCGGCTGGTCTCCTAGAAAAGCAATGGAGGATGACCCAAGTCCTAGGGCCTCTGCATCCTTGTGGGAGACCTAGAGGAAGTTACTGGCTCCTAGCTTTGGCCTGGCCCAGCCCTGAGTGTTGCGGCCATTTGGGGAGTGAACCAACAGATCTCTCACTGGCTCTCTTCTCTCTCTCTGTAACTCTGACTTTCAAATAAATAAATACATCTTAAAAAAAAACCAGACAAGTAAATGTATATACGCCATATAGTATGACCTCAATTCTTTTTAATAATATATTATACATAGGAAAAAAGCCTGACTGTGGTAAAATATGAACAGTTCTGTGGGTGTGTTTATGAAAAATTATGATGGTTTTTATTTTCTTCTTTTCTGTGAACTATGTTTTCCAGATTTCTAACAATGAACTTGTTTTATCTTGGGAATAAGACAGACAGAAAACTGATAAGGAAGAAGGAATTAGATTGCATTATCTTTATTATTTATTTATTTATTTATTTGACAGATAGAGTTACAGACAGTGAGAGAGAGAGAGAGAGAGAGAGAGAGAGAGAGAAAGGTCTTCCTTCCGTTGGTTCACTCCCTAAATGGCTGCTATGGCCAGAGCTGCTCTGATATGAAGCCAGGAGCCAGGTGCTTCTTCCCAGTCTCCCATGCGGGTACAGGGGCCGAAGCACTTGGGCCATCTTCACTGCCCTCCCGGGCCACAGTAGGGAGCTGGACTGGAAGAAGAGCAACCGGGACTAGAACCGGCGCCCATAAGGGATGCTGGCGCCACAGGCGGAGGATTAACCAAGTAAGCCATGGCACTGGCCCCTGCATTATCTTTATTACCTCTTATTGTTTACTGTGTAGCAATTATTGATATAATTAATAAACTCTGCCTTAACAACTTTGAGTTTGGCAAGAGGACCTATTATTTAAACCATATTTTGTTTATAATAGATGAAAATTATTTTTTCTACTTTTCATTGGTGTAAGGGAAGGAGGTAATTAAAGGTAATTAAATCCATAACAATTCTTTTACCTAACATTACTTTTAAGTATTTTTTTAAAGATTTTATTTATTTATTTGAGAGTTAGAGTTACAGACAGTGAGAGGGAGACAGAGAGAAAGGTCTTCTGTCCCCTGGTTCACTCCCCAAATGACAGCAACAGCCAAAGGTGCGCCAATCTGAAGACAGGAGCCAGGAGCTTCTTCTGGTCTCCCACGCAGGTGCAGGGGCCCAAGGACTTCAGCCATCTTCTACTGCTTTCCCAGGCCATAGCAGAGAGCTTGATTGGAAAAGGAGCAGCCAGGACTAGAACCGGCATCTCTATAGGATGCAGACACCTCAGTCGGAGGATTAACCTACTGCGCCCCAGTGCTGGCCCCTTAAGTATTTATTTTATTTATTTGGAAGGCGGAGTTACAGAGAGAAAGAAGGAGGCAGACAGAGATCTTCCATGTGCTGATTCACTCCCAAATAGTTGCAATGGCTGGGACTGGGCCAGGCTGAAGCCAGGAGCTTCATCTGGGTCTACCATGTGGGTGCACGGATCTAAGCACTTGGGCTGACCTCCATTGCTTTCCCAGTCTGATGAGCAGGGAGCTGGATGGGAATGGAGCAGCCAGTACTTGAGCGGCACCCAGATGAAATACCAGTGCTGCAGGCGGCGGCTTAACCTGTTAACACCACAGTGCGGGCCCCTACTTTCAAGTATTAAAAAAGATAAATATGTTATATATCCTATTGCCTTAATTAAAAGCAAACAAAAAATACATATATAAATACCTTTATTTTTCCCTACATAACCTGTTCTCTGTCTTGTCATATCTGATATACAACTTTATACAGAGCATCATATGTGGTTGTTATTTTGACCACCTTTATAGGGCTTTATATTTGAGTAGTCTATATTGATAAGCAGTGTAATCAGAGTTAACACTTAGAAATAGAATGTGGCCAGGCTTTGTGCTTCTTAAATAGGCTGGGAAGCTAAAAATAACGCCTTGTAAGGGAAAAAATAACAAACAGATGAAATTTAACTGAGTATCAGACATTCAAAGTTGAAGAGCACACATGGGAGAAATTATATGTCCCTATATTATCAACTTATTAGAAATAAAATGCTTTGGTACAGATGTGAAGAGTAAAAGAAAAAGAAGTCTGCTAGTTGGTAACATCTTCCCATCTGCTCTTTGTATTACAAGTAGGAGTTCCACTGTCCAAACCTATGGTAATAAGCACTTAAAAACAAACAACTGCTTCATAATGTCAGCTTTTGATAATGTATTCAGAAAGAGATGATAACATCATGTATAGTTTTAATGGACAAATATACTAGTTTAATTTTCCTACAGATGTTCATTGGAATGCTGTTTCATCACAGTGTTTTTGATTTTCTTAAAAGACCAATCTTATGAAATATTTAACTGCAGAAGACAGTATGGAGATACCTCTAAAATCTGAATATAGACCTACCATATGATCCAGCTATCCCACTCCTGGGAATTTACACAAACCAAAGTAAATCAGCATATGAAAGAGTTATCTGTACCTCCATGTTCATTGCAGCACAATTTACAATAACTAAGATATGGAATCAATCCAGTTGTCTATCAACTGTTGCCTGGATAATGAAATTGTGGTGGGAAGAATAACTATATTCCTAAAGTTGTACTTATAAAATTTGTATTCATTAAATAAAAGGTTTCTCTGGGAAAAATAAATAAATAAAATAAATCATGGTATATACACACTATGGAGTACTACTCAGCTGTAAGAAAAAATGAAATCTTGTCTTTTGCAACAAGATGGATGCAATTGGAAACTATTATACTTAGTGAAATAAGCCAGTCTCAAAAAAGATATATTTCATATGTTTTCCCTGATCTGAGGTAAGTAATAGAGTACCTGAAGTGTAATGTATTGAAGTGAAATAGATATTTTAAGATTTGATGATTGTTTATAGCCCTTGTCTCTTCCATTGAGGAACAGTGTTTTTTCTTCATACTCTTTGTTGAACTCTATACTTAGCATAGGATTAACTGTGTGATCATTAAGTAAACTGAAAATAGATCTTTGTAAAAATTAAGATAGGGAATGTGAGAGGAAGGAGGAGGAGAAAATGTTGGAGGGTGGGCAGAAGGGAGGCTGGGGGCGAGAGTATCACTCTGTTCCTAAATCTGTTTATGTGAAATACATGAAACTTGTATAACTTAAATGAAAATTTTAAAAAAGAAAAACAAACAGAAAAAAAGTCAGTTCATATGGATATATAAACAACTGGACTTAGGAACCATATGATTTAATGCCTTAATTATTTATGTAAAGGTTTGAATTGAACATGTAGCACATATCACAACATGATGCATATTAGCAGACACAGTTCTTTTGCTCAGGGGTGTCCCATGCAGTGAAACATAATCTTCAGTCAGTGTTTATTTATATATAATTAAAATAAGCCTTTTCCTCTCACATCAGCATTACATGCTTTTATGGTCAAATACATTTTTCGTTTTGAAAAACTCAATTTTTATATAAACTGATTACCCTTTTAAAGATTTATTTATTTGAAAGAGGGGGAGATGGGGAGACAGGGAGAGGGAGACAATCACACGCTTTCATCCACTGATTTACTTCTGAAATGTCTGCAGCAGCCAGGATTTGGCCAAGCTGAAGCCAGGAGCCAGGGACTCCATCCATGTTTCCCCATAAGTGTCAGGGACAAATAATTGAGCCACCATTTGGTGTTTTCCAGGAACATTAGCAGGGAACTGGATTAAAATCAGAGTACTCAGGACTCGAACCAAACATCGATATGGAATTCGGGTGTCACAGTGATGGCTTAGCTTAACCCACTGTACCTCAATGCCTGCCTGCTTAAATGGGTCTTTATTGGCCCAATTTATATGAGTCAGAAATTATGCTAAAACACAAAACTGGAATAAGAGCTATTTCTTGTTATAGAAGTCCATTTGTCCTAGTATTCAAGCAGTACTTTATACTTTGTGTGTCTATGTGGGTGCAATCTGTTGAAATCTTTACTTAGTATATACTAAGTTGATCTTCTGTATATAAAGATAATTAAAAATGAATCTTAATGAAGAATGGGATGTGAGAAGGAGTAGGAGATGTGATGGTTTGTGGGTGGGAGGGTGGTTATGGGGGGGGGAACCGCTATAATCCAAAAGTTGTACTTTGGAAATTTATATTTATTAAATAAAAGTTTTCTAAAAAAAAAAAAGAAATCAGTTTGTCAAAAATCTATATAGGGAAAATATTCTCTTGGATTAAGTTTCTTTTGTAATTTTTTCTTTGTCATTTAAGAAAATTTTGTATTAGCTATTCCTTAGTAGTTATTTTAAACTATACTTGAATCTTCTGCTGGTACCTTATACTTAATATATCTCATATAGACTTTGTGAGTTTTCCTTATTAATCCTCTCATATGTTTTTTTTTAAGATTTATTTATTTATTTTGCATAGCTAGAGAGAGAAAGAGACAGAGAGAGAGAGAGAGAGAGAGAGAGAGGCAGCCAGAGATAAGAGAGAGAGATCTTCCATTTGCTGGTTCACTCCTCAAATGGCCACAATGGCTGGAGCCAGGCTGATTTGATTCCAGGAGCCAAGAGCTTCCTCCGGTTTTTCCACATGGTGACCTTGGCTGAAACACTTGGGCCATCTTCTGCTGCTTGGGCTATCTTCCTCTGCTTTCTTACATGCATTAGCATGGACCTGGATTGAAAGTGAAGCAGCTGTAACTTGAACTGGCACCTATATGGGATGCCAGTATTGCAGGTGGCAGCTTAAGCCATTGCACTACAGTGTTGGCCCCAAGATTATATATATTTAGTGGTAAAACTCTATTAGAAGAATTCTTTTTAAGATGAAAGCAAAGACTAGGATATTTATGAACAACGATACTTCTTTGCATTTTCTCCCATATTTTTTGGAGGCAGAGGGCGAAGAGGTCAGTGTCAATTAGCCAATGCAATGGGACAGAAGTAAATATAAAGGTTAGAATGGAATATGTAAAATTATTTGCACATTATAGGAATATGTGGTAAAAAAATAAATATGTCAAATGGCCTTTCTACATAAAAATAATGAGTTTAATCTTTTAAATAGAAAAGTTCTATTCATTATACTATTAAGAATTATTCAGGCCGGCGCCGTGGCTCAATAGGCTAATCCTCCACCTAGTGGCGCCAGCACACCGGGTTCTAGTCCCGGTCGGGGCGCCGGATTCTGTCCCAGTTGCCCCTCTTCCAGGCCAGCTCTCTGCTATGGCCTGGGAGTGCAGTGGAGGATGCCCCAAGTGCTTGGGCCCTGCACCTGCATGGGAGACCAGGATAAGTACCTGGCTCCTGCCAGCTGTGGCGGCCATTGGAGGGTGAACCAATGGCAAAGGAAGACCTTTCTCTCTGTCTCTCTCTCTCTCACTATCCACTTTGCCTGTCAAAAAAATAAAAAAATAAAAAAAGAATTATTCAATGACATGCCAGTAAAATTCCAACAAGATTTTTATTCTTATAAATTGAGATTATGATGTGAAACTTTATTTGGAAGAATAAATATCTAGGAATAACTAAGAGAAAACTGGAAAAAAGATGTAGCCATACCAAATATGGAAAAATGTTAAAGCTATAGTAGTTAAAATACTTTGATTCTGTTTTAGGTATAGACAGATTACTGGTGCAGAACAGTGTGCAATGATAGACCTTAATATGTATTTCAATTTGCTATATGAGAGAACAGACATTTTAATTTAATAAAGATCAGTTTTTAATTTCTGAAGTCTAATTTGAAGAAAGAATCATGAGCAAAGTTAAGTGCTATATTACATGCAGAAAAAATGTTGCAGCACATGTGACTTAGGGCTCATGATCATAATATACAAAGATTTCATAAAATAAATACAAACAGATTAAAATCCTAGTTTAAAAACTGGTCAAGTCAGGTCCCAGAACAGGCAGTGTAGAGCTAATGAAATGCAAATAACCAATAAATATATGACAAGGATGTAACTTCAAACAGAATTAAATAAATGTAGATTTACAGACGAGTGATCCCATTGTGAGAAAGGGAGCCAGAAAGAGACTAGGGAGAGGCTGGGCTTTCTCTTTTATAACAACATTTTTGGGAAAACTCACTAGGGTTCCATGAGAAATGCCTTAATCTCTTCTGAACACGATGTCCTGAATGACTTAATTGCTTCGCACTAAGTTCCACCTTCTATGGGTTCCACACCACCTCCAAACTCTGCTATACTGGGTACCAAGCTTACAGTACATAAACCTTTAGGAGACACCCTCAAACCATATCCAAACCATAGCACCCTGGCTCAGTGTGCTCTAGAAATGTTTGCCCTTTTCTGTTTCTGGCATTTACCCAGTTGTTTCTACCTTAGAGACTCTGTGCTAGCTATTTCTTCAGCTTGGTATGCTGTGTGTGTGTGTGTGTGTGTGTGTGTGAGAGAGAGAGAGAGAGAGAGAGAGAGAGAGAGAGAGAGAGAGGCAGGCTCTTTCTTACCATTCAAGTTTCAGCTTAGGTTATCACTTCTTCAAAGAAGTCTTTCCTAACTTCCCACTGTAAAGTAGCTCCCACTTATTGTCATCATAGTAGCTATTACTATTTGATATTTTTGCATGTACATATATCATCTGTTTCTGTGGAATATAGAAAGGTATCATAACTTGCTGATTAAAAACATGGTCTGTGGAGCCATAGCTGTGTTCAAATCTGGCTCTGCCAATTACTATTTTTGGGCACTTATTGTTTTAACCTAATTGCTATGTGTTTTCCCTTCCTTATCTGTAAAACTGTAGGTAGCAATTGAAGCTACTTATGTACCTGTGAGAATTAAACAATATTTAGGAAGGACATAGCAGACACTCACAAGACACTTGCTAATAATAATTGCATTATCATTTATTCACACAAAAAGAATATTATGAAACAGTGAATGCCATCAATATGTATTGCTGAAATATAATATTAGTGACAATAGGCTAGGATACATTGTGATGTTAACCTCAAAATCTCAGTTTCTTTAAACAATTAAGGCTTATTTTTTGCCCATGTTACATGGCTGTCACATGTTAGTGAAGGTCTCCCTCTCATATTATCTTCATTCATGGTCTAGAGTTCTCCCATTTGGCAAAAGGAGGTAGAAGATGCAGAATGCTATCTTTAATACTTGCATTTGGAAGCACTATCTTGCACGTATTTTTATTTTTCACTGGGCATTGTAAGTCAAAATCACAGTTAACAGTCGTGTGTCCCTCTGAGAACTAGAAATATTGATGAGTAGCACTTATTATTGAGAATGCAATAATTGATAATAGGTATTTAGTAAGAGCCTGTTTTACAGATATGTATGTGTGTATACTTGGATTTATAGTTTTAAAAATATATGGAATGATTTGGGAAAAACTTAATAGTGGTTTGCTCTGGGAAATAGAATATATAATTTTTTACATTATACATTTATGTACTATTTGATTTTTCAGCATGCACATGTATTAACTTTTGTAACAAAAAAACAAATTGCCTTGCACTGCCCCTCACATATATTTGACAAGTGCCATAGCGAATTCCATTACAACTGAGTCAATATGGAGTGGTTTATGTTATATATAACATGAATAAGAAAACTGATTTCGCCATGAGAAAACAGAATAAGAATAAATAGGTTATTTTCCAGATAGAGAAGTACAGAGAATTTCCTGAAGGACCGATGTCAATACTGAAGTTCTTTGTAAACTCTCTGGTAGAGGGATTATACCGTAAAAATGTAAAAACTCCCAAGCTTGCTAATAACGAAGTGTTCTGAGTAGTTAAGTGCTTAGTAAGAGCAGACAATGAAGATTTTTATATCACTTTGCTCTTGAATAGAAACATGACATGTATAGGATAATCTCCTTTAGAATAAATATTAGTTACACATTTGGAGACTTTCAAATATTGCTAAAAACGAGAAAATGCCCCTTGAAAAAGTCCATTCTTTCGTCATTGCTTAAAGTTGCTGTTGGCCATTCATTCCATGGTTTTTCCAAAGTTAGTAATTTTAGTTTTCATACTGCTTCTTGAAAAGTAAGATATAAAATGATTTTAAGGGAAAAATGACAAGATAATGTTCTATCATGCTTGCCAAAATTTTGAGGCAAATATGAACATACACTTGTGTATGATTTGTAACCAATGGGGAAAATATTAATTTTAGGTAAAAAACACTTCTGTTTAGTTTTTTGTTATTTGCAATGACATATATATATATATATATATATTTATATTTAGTTAGTTCCCATGTTATTTACTTTTTTTTGGCATTTCTTTGTAATGTGTACATTCTGGGAAGGGAGACTCAAATATGGGAAGTTCTGTATGGAGGGATAGGTTCAGCTTTCGAGTATGCAGAAGGATAAATTGAAAGTGTTTTGAAATTAAAAATTTACTGAATCATTCACAAAGTAGTATTAAAGATTTATGTACAGAAAAGACAGAAAATTTGGAGGAATTTTTTCTGTTATCCCTAATTGTTCTTTGTAATGTATTTTAAATATTGATATTAAATATTTATGTTTAAGATTATAAAATCTGTACATATGACCTACAAGAAAGTTGTACACCTTATATAAATAAAACAATTGAAAAGATAAGTTTTCTAGAGAGGAAGCCAGTGACATTTTGCAGTGTCCCTTCATCTTTCCCTACCCCATCAGCCTAATGCTAAATCTGAAGGAAAATCTTTCTAAATGTATAAATTTGTTGCTTTGAAAGTATATTATCTTAACAGATTTTACTTTGAATTTTATGTCTAAAAGATTTTTAAAAATTATTATTTGCCTTTATTGAAGAAAGAATGCCATTTAGTTAACAAATACAACTGTCTACTTAACTGTAAAAATTTTTCTATTGTACCTTGGGAGTGTTGTGTCTGAGAATCACAACTGATTAGCCTAGTTTTTGCAATTTTATCGCTGTGGTTAATGATGAAAGGGCTTTGATAGCTGGGCAGGATTTCACATTCCAAGTCCTTGCCTTAAACAAAGGATTATATAATCTACTGATTTAGAGAACCTTTGTTATCTAGAGTTTAAGGTACTCATAAAATGCTGTTTGGTTATGGAATGAATTTTCTCCTGATAAATGACTGTTCTCAAAGGCATATTGATTTCCATATAATTATATAGCTAGTTATATTCTAGTTTATTAGTAAAACAACCTTGGATTTTGCATAATTTTATGAATATAATTAATGACTATTTTTCCTTCCTCTTATAGGCTAAGGAATCAGTCAGACCTAGACCAATTCTTTTTACTCATTAAAGAATAGAAAACAAAATCACTGCAAAATATTATTTTGTATGATGCCTTTATTTTTCTCAACTTGCAATATTGGTCATTTGATTAATTTCATTTTAAAGAAGTTCAACAAGGTGTCTTTGGTAGATAGAGCCATTCTAGCCAAAATGTCCTTATAGGTAATTCCTACAAAGCGATGTTCAAAAATGTTTTCAGCAGTGGCAGTGTAATTATAGTAAGCATATAGCCTCTGCCATAACTTTGATAGACAATGCATATTGAGAAGATTAAGTTCTGTTTGTTAAGAAACAAAGCAGGATAGTTATTTTATAGTCACATTTTTGGATGCCAAAGTATACCTTTTGATATCATTATCTAATTGTATGCATTGTTTTAAGAGATGTAAAGAAATATTGAATTAGAATACAGAATTACACCACTTATGTCAGTGTAGAACATTTGATCATTTCTAAGGGAAAATTACAAAACTATTTAGATCACCTCAGTTTCTGTAGCACAGCCTCTAAAGTCTCATTTCTTTAACAGGGCCTTGTGGGTGTTCTAAAGGAATGATTGAAATGAAAAGAAATGAGAGAGTCAAACAGTGTACGGTAATAGATGAAATGGAAAGTAATTATGTTAATGTTGACTCATTATGAAGCTCTAACCATTTTTACCTGCTCATTTCTGTGTGGAAACCTGTGCAGCTGAGATGCTGAATAAGAAATTCTTGTATAAATGAGCCTAGAGGCATGTTTCTAATATTGGCGCTAAGCCTATGCAGAATTATAATGAATTTCCTTAAGTCAGTATTTAAATGTGCTATCAGAGAAGATAGTCCTCCTGCAAGAAAATTTGGATTCTAATGTTTATCATCAAATTTTTAGCTATATTTGGATTTTCATGGCCGAATATAATTTTCACTTGTTAATTGGAAAGAGAAAAGCCCTCAAATTCCATAGTACATCTTCAAAAGTACTTTAGAAAGTTTATGGAAAATGGAAGCAGGTGTTTGACCTAGCAGTTAAGATGTATCTCAGGACACCTGAACCTCCTACTGGAGTGCATAGGTTCCAGTCCTTGCTCCCCTCCCAATCCAGTTTCCTGCTAATGCAAACCTTGTGACACAGTAGTGACTCCAGTGATTGAACCCCTGCCATCCACCCTATGTGGCAGCCCCTGGTTCAGCTCCTGGCTTCAACCTAACCCAGCCCTGTCTATTGCAGGCATTTGGCGAGTGAACAGGTAGATGAGAGCTTGCTGTCAGTCTCTTTTTCTCTCTCAATTTTTAAATAAATTTTGTAAAAATGAAATTAAAAGCTAAATTTGTTTTGGTGCAAAAATATCTTGAACACAAATGAAGGGTCTTCAAAAATGTATGGACAATACAAATAGAAAACTATCTGTGGATCTCAGATTTCTTTTGTGTTCAAATAAACTTCTCTTCACACTTTTTCACAAACCTTTTGGGGTGCCCTCATATAGCATCAGATTTTTCAAGATATACTAATATAGGAGAAGTGTTATGGATAAATTATATGGAAATAGTTTATGAGAAAAAAATGTCAGCAGGGCAAAAATGATTTAGATAAACACATCTTGGCACATATATGCTTAGGAGTATGTTGT
Source organism: Oryctolagus cuniculus (assembly GCF_964237555.1). Classification (NCBI taxonomy): domain Eukaryota; kingdom Metazoa; phylum Chordata; class Mammalia; order Lagomorpha; family Leporidae; genus Oryctolagus; species Oryctolagus cuniculus. The sequence goes on along the minus strand of NC_091453.1, from coordinate 95,903,751 downwards.
AAGAAAGTAGCTTTAAATGACTCGTTCAGGAAGTTTAGCTAATGGGTAAAGATTTTCTGCACGTGTGTGTGCTTACACATATATAATTACATATTTGGAGATACATCAAGTGGTTAAAACCATGGGGTTTGGAGTCAGGCAGACTATATTTAAACCAAGTCTAGCTGACTCCAAGACTTAAGCTTTTATTCATGGTAAGAGAGTTTTAAAAGTGTCATTTCCTTAAATGCTTACTCCACTCCCCACTTTGTACTTGAATGTCTCTCTTTGCGCATATCCTCTTTCTAAGGCATTCATCTTTCAGTCATAATGTATAATAAAGTCTATTCCTCTTACCTCCTATAACTAAAAGTCCTGCCTGTGTTGTGGAAATGAAATATTATGGGGAATCTCTATGACTATGTTAAATAGCCAACTAAGGCTTAATTACTTCTTAGAAAAATGGTATGTTGTCATTTTTAATTTAATGAGATTTAATTTTTTTCTCTGCTGATGATTGGTTTCCAAAATAATTAAATTCCTAAAACTATTAAATACCTAATTTTTGTCAAATTATGTTCAACATTAATTTAAGAGTTTAATAGAAGCAAAAGAATATTTTATTGTGGGCATGAACTTTTCATTTCTGCTGTCAGTATGAATGCTTTTACGTAATAAACTTCAATTTAATTTTCTTAGAATTAATGTTGATGCTTATAGTGTTCTTTTGTATTTCATGGTATTTAATGTCAGTTTGGCATTTAGTGTCAGTCTTTTATGTTTGGAATTTTTTTCAGGTTTTTGTAGTATTTGCTACAAAGATGTAAGAAAGGACTTGTTATGCTTTATTTTTAACAGTGAAATCTTGATAGCATAGAATTATTGTACCAGAAGGAATGTAAAAATTTCATCTAGAGCAGAGCAATCTGGAAGAAATATAGTGTGAGCCACATGTGTAATTTTAAATTTTTCTAGAAGCCATATTTAAGAAGTAAAAAGAAAGTTTAAATTCATTTTAATATTAGTATACTTTATTTAATTCTATATATCCAGTGTATTATCATTTCAATATGTAATCAAAGAAAATTATTAGTGAGATACATTACATTCTTCCTTTTTGCTACCAACTTCTCAAAATCTGGTGTATATGTTGTAGTCATTTCAATAACAACTAGCCCGATTTCACTTTATCAGTTGCTATGTATGACTAGTGGCCACCATATTGGACAGTGCCGATCTAGATTCTTATTTTCCAAACTTGTATTCCTTATGATTAGGCACACTGATAATAATGCTAGTGGCTCACAAACTGAGGCATTCCTGTATGATAAGGCATTATATACAAATCCAGTTGAGGGGAGGCATCTTCTGAAATTTGGAAGTAGAAATGCATTCATCACATATGATCCCCGCTGGGATGGAAGAGTTTCCTTTCTCCACTGAGAATCACTATATTTTTTGGAATGTTGACTTTGCCCATGAGGCAATGAGGCCCAGATTCATTCCAGGGCCTGTGTTTGTGTGATAAGGTTGTCCCTTTCAGATTTCCCTTCCCCAGTTGTGCTAGTTTCATTGTGTTGCTTGTGCTTCCATTTTCCTATGTTGCTGGACAGCAGAACTTTAGAAAGGTTGTTATTAGTCGTGTACCTGTGTGAAATGTGAGTTAATAAAATATGGCTGTAGAAGGACTTTTCTAAATTAGTAAAAAGTCGAAATTTCGGGACTGTGAAATAAATACTGTAATCCAAAGTAGACTAACAGCATTGCCTAACAGAGGACCATAGGAAACTTGTTTGATGGACTGTATGGAAGCTTAGAGTAATTAGCATGCCAATGATTTGTCAAAAAGAAGGGGCTTCACAAGTATACTTGAGGGCATTTGAAAAGGTGTGGAAAACTACCATTAATTCAGTGGCACAATTTATGAAATCCTCACATTGTCCTGTGAAGTACGTTACCAGAGATTTGTAAAATGAGGCTTGAAGAGGTTAAATCACTGATTAAATTACAAAATAAATAAGTGACGGGATAACATCTGACTACATATTTTCTCGATTCCACCAAAGCACATACCCTTTCAGATATGCCCATCAGTAATTTTTGTATTCTTTTTTTGTTACTGCATTCATTTTTTTTTTTTGACAGGCAGTGTGGACAGTGAGAGAGAGAGAGAGAGAGAGAGAGAAAGGTCTTTTTTGCCGTTGGTTCACCCTCCAGTGGCCACCGCGGCCAGCGCGCTACGGCCTGCGCACCGCGTTGAGCTGGGAGCCAGGTGCTTCTCCTGGTCTCCCATGGGGTGCAGGGCACAAGCACTTGGGCCATCCTCCACTGCACTCCCTGGCCACAGCAGAGAGCTGGCCTGGAAGAGGGGCAACCGGGACAGAATCTGGCACCCTGACCGGGACTAGAACCCGGTGTGCCGGCGCCACAAGGCGGAGGATTAGCCTAGTGAGCCGCGGCACTGGCCTACTCCATTAATTTGAATAGCAAACATATTTCATAAGTAGTTCAAAGATGAATTTCAAAACTGCTCTATGAGTTGGCACACAAAATCCACATTCATAGTATACAGGAGAAATGAAAACATACTGTAACCATTTAAACTGCTATCAACCAGTTACATCTTCAATTATGCATAACGTTTATACAGGTACAGTGGCTTATTTTTCATTAAAAAAACTTGCATACATTTATAATTTGAAGGCAATAGTCATTATCACACCTTTTAAATGAAATTAATAGTCTTAGTGTAGTCATCTATTTTACTTTTCATTTTTTTTAAAGCTTTATTTCTTTTATTTGAAAGGCAGAGTTACAGAGAGGCAGAGGCAGAGAGAGAGAGCAAGAGAGAGAGAGAGGGAGGGGGGTCTTCCGTCCGCTGGTTCACTCCCCAGATGGCCCCAATGGCCGGAGCTGTGCTGATCTGAAGCCAGGATCCAGGAGCCTCCTCCAGGTCTCCCAAACGGGTAGGACTTGGGCCATCTTCCACTGCTTTCCCAGGCCGTAGTGGAGAGCCAAATCAGAAGTGGAGCAGCCAGGACTCGAACCGGTGCCCATATAGGACGCTGTCACTGCAAGCAGCGGCTTCATCCGCTACATCACAGTACCACCCCCCTCTCTTATTTTTTGAAAAAGCCAACTTTTTGATTTAGCTTCGGCTGGAAGGAGATAATATAAAAATAAACCCTGGGGCCAGCTTTGTGGCATAGCATGTTAAGTTATTGCTTCTGACACTGGCAACCCAATATTGGGGTGCCAGTTTGAATCTCAGCTGCCTTACTTCTAATCCAGGTTCCAATCCATATTCCTCTAATGCTCCTGGAAAGGCAGTGGAAGATGACTCAAGTACTTGTGATTTTTTTTTTTTGACAGGCAGAGTGGACAGTGAGAGAGACAGAGAGAAAGGTCTTCCTTTGCCATTGGTTCACCCTCCAATGGCTGCCAAGGCCAGCACACTGCGGCCGGTGCACCGCGCTGATCCGATGGCAGGAGCCAGGTACTTCTCCTGGTCTCCCATGGGGTGCAGGGCCCAAGCACTTGGGCCATCCTCCATTGCACTCCCTGGCCACAGCAGAGAGCTGGCCTGGAAGAGGGGCAACCGGGACAGAATCCGGCGCCCCGACCGGGACGAGAACCCAGTGTGCCGGCGCCGCTAGGTGGAGGATTAGCCTAGTGAGCCACGGCGCCAGCCTAGTACTTGTGATCTTGCCACCCGTGTGAGAGAACAGAATGGGGTTCCTGGTTCCTGACTACAGCTTGTCCAATGCCAGACTGTTACAGGCATATAGGGAGTGAACTAGCAGATGGAAAATCTCTGTCTCTACCTCTCTGTCCCTCTGCCTTTCAAATAAGTAAATAAATAAATCCCATTTCTCAATGTAAACAGTAAATTTTTCATTGACTTATATATGTAACAGCTGAAGCTCTAAATGCCTAATTGTTTTTGTCAATCAAATTTCCTAACCTATTATAGTGTACAGTGACAGCTTGATTTCATATGGATAACAGTATACCCCAAGAAGTTTAGGAAATTTATGTTGACACAGATTTTTCAGGGATATTTAGCATATTGCAGAGGCAATGCTATTTCTCAGCAATATACTAACCCTCTCTGAACTCCTATTTGCTGAAAACATCGACTATACTCTTCATTATACAAGCGAAAGTTCTTCAAAGCTAGCAAGCTTTAACATTCTCCATATAATTTAGTTATGGCTATGAAACATGAAAAGTAATGTCTTAAGATTTATTTTAAAAACACTTTGGCAAGGAAAACACATTTCTTCTTAGCCTGTCATTAATCTGGTTTTACATATGGGCTGGTCCCACTTATCTTGGAGGCAGTTAATCATTAAACATTTTTAGTGGCAAAAACCTGTCCTTACAAAAAGATTTTTGTCTTTCTGTCATAAATTTCTCATTTTTCTTCTGGATTTTTAAGCTAGAAAATGCTGTAAATATGTTAAGGTAGCACTGCATTTTGTCTGCCAAATGGAAATGATGGCTGTCTAACATTGCTTGCCCTTCTTTGCAGGTATTGTTTATTAGCTGATGATTTAGTGTCATCAAAGAGACTTAGCTTTTCAACTCTATGCAAATAAACACTGATTATTTTTTACATATGCACTAAATTGACTACTGGATTAAAATAACATTAATCCTATTAGCTAAAACAAAGATTACCTATTAGTGAAAAGACCACACTATCAATACATTAAAGGACATTAGCATCTTTGTGAGCTTTCACTGTTTCTGTCTCTGTTAAGCCTGATCAACAAACAATTATTCCATGTAGAAAAGTAGGAAAACTGTACATTTACAGTTGTTATTTGGGCTGAATTTCATTCAGGGGATTTCTTAACACAGATCTTAATATGGCAGAATATTTTTATATTTTACCTTTCGTTTTTGTAATCTTTCTAATTTCTGTTCTTAGAAACTACAAATTCAAGCAAGAACAGCATTTATAGTCTTGTCACAGTAATGGAAAGAAAAAGTGATTTATTTCAAGCATTTCAAGCAGTGCATTTCTTTGTGTCTCCCCAGTAGCACCAAATATATTTTTGAGAATTGATTGCTTCCCAGATGGCCATAATGGGCCAGGCTGAAACCAAGATTCAGGAGCTTCCTCTGGGTCTCCTTTGCGGGTTCAGGGGCCCAAGCACTTGAGCAGTCCTCTGCCATTTTCCCAGTATATAGCAGGAAGCTGGATCGTAACTGGAGAAGCCAGATATGAACTGATGCCCGTATGGGATACAGGTGACACAGGTGGTGGCTTTACCCTCTACGCCACAATTCTGGCCCCTAGAATTAAACTTTAAAGAAAATGTATACATTAATCTGATTTTACTTCTATTCACTTAGTCCAGTTTTTCATTTCACATATGCTACAAAGCAAGCAATGATAAAATATGCATATCTTGAGTATTATAATTTGCATAGAAAACTGTAAGATCTTCAGGCTGAATGAATTAATAGTGCAAATATATTCTATTTAGATATTTAGTGTTCCTTAATAGTGTTTTGTAAAGTCTGAACTTTTATGGGGCTGGCATGCTGGTATAGTGGGTTAAAGCTGCCACCTGTTATGCCAGCATCCCACATGGGTGCCAGTTCATGCCCTGGCTGTTCCATTTCTAATCCAGCTCCCTTCTAATGGCCTGGGTAAAGCAGCAGGAGATGACCCAAGCACTTGGGTCCCTGCCACCCATATCGGAGACTTAGATGAAGCTCTTGGCTCCTGACTCCTGGCTTTGGCCTGGTCCAATGCTGGTCACTGTGCCATCTGCGGAGAGAATCAGCAGATGGAAAATCAGTCTCTCTCTGTTTCTCTCCCCACCCCCTACACCGTAACTCTGATTTCAAGATTAATAAATCTTTTTAAAAATGTCTGATTTTTTATGTAAAAGACAATTTTTTAAAAAGATGTATTAATTGAAAGGAAGAGTTAGAGAGAGAGAGAGGGAGTTCTTCCATCTGCTGGTTTACTACCCAAGTGGCCACAATGGACAGGGCTGGGCCAGGCCCAAGCCAGGAGCCGGGAGCTTCATCCATGTCTCCCAAGTTGGGGTAGAGGCCCAAATACTTGGACCATCTTCTGCTGCTTTTCCCAGGAGCACTGGGATGCCAGCACTGCAGGCAGAGGTTTAACCTTCTACAACCCAGTGCCAGCCCCATGAAAGACAATTTTTTGAAAAAGGAATCTGACAGAGATTTTGGCCCTGTGTTTCAAAGTACAGTATTGTTTCTGCATGAAGTCTGTATGAAGTCATAATTGCTTTTGGTGTGCCACACTTGAGTTCGACATAGTTCCTATTTTGGTGGTATAGTCACTGTGAGTGTTGGAACATTTGGGTCTAGTAGAATCAATAACTATGTTAATAAGTCTTTCTTGAGAGGATTTCCTGGCTAAGACACATCATTTCTTTTGACATTGTCCCTTATTATTGTCATTCCAATTGCTGCTACTCTTTTATCCTCATCACCACCCTTATACCCCTCATCTTTTGCTGCTGCCTTTGTGAGTTAAAAGACAAACTGTAAGGAAAAACTTGAAGGACTATCCTTAGAGATACTCCAGATACTGAAAGAGTGGCCAAAGAATTAGACTTGTTCTGTGTTGGCCCAAAAAGCAGAACTAACCATAACTAAGGAAGAAGTTTTTGCAGGGTGTGTTTTTACATCAATTAAATAAGAAAGTAATTGATAACCCAAGGTGCCCTGATTTGTAGTGTCTGCCTTAAGGGGTACCAAGTGGAGGCATGTTGACAAAGCAATGAAGTATGGTGGAAATGTGCATGAACTTTGGAACCTGACAGCACTATATTCCAATTTTGGTTCTTTTTTTTTTAATTTTTTTTGACAGGCACAGTGGACAGTGAGAGAGAGAGAGACAGAGAGAAAGGTCTTCCTTTGCCATTGGTTCACCCTCCAATGGCCGCCGCGGCCGGCGTGCTGCGGCCAGTGCACCGTGCTGATCCGAAGCCAGGAGCCAGGTGCTTTTCCTGGTCTCCCATGGGGTGCAGGGCCCAAGCACCTGGGCCATCCTCCACTGCACTCCCTGGCCACAGCAGAGAGCTGGCCTGGAAGAGGGGCAACCGGGACAGAATCCGGCGCCCCGAACGGGACTAGAACCCGGTGTGCTGGCGCCGCAAGGTGGAGGATTAGCCTAGTGAGCCGCGGCATCGGCCTCAGTTTTGGTTCTATTACTTAATATCTGTGTGGCCATAAGCAAGTCAGTGATTGGCAGCAGACCCTTAATTTCTTTATTTTCTGAAGTAGGAGACAACATTGTAATACATAAGTTCCTTTAGGGTTAAGACATGAGGCCAGTGCTGTGGTGCAGCCTGTTAAAGCTGTGGCCTGCAGTACTGGCATCCTATAAGAGAACCAGTTCAAGTCTCAGCTGCTCCACTTCTAATCCAGATCCCTGCTGGTGTACCTTTGAAGATGGTGGAGGATGGCCTAGGTCCTTGGGCCCCTGCGCCCATGTGGGAGGCCTGGAGGAGGCTCCTGGATCCTGGCCCAGTCCTAGCTTATCTATCCGTTTAGGGGCTGAGCCAGAGGATGGAAGATCTCTCTGTCCCTACTTCTCTCTCTCTGTAACTCTGCCTTTCAAATAAATAAATGAATCTTTAAAAAAAGACATGATAGGCTGGCGCCGCGGCTCACTAGGCTAATCCTCCGCCTTGCGGCGCCAGCACACCGGGTTCTAGTCCCGGTCGGGGCACCGGATTCTGTCCCGGTTGCCCCTCTTCCAGGCCAGCTCTCTGCTGTGGCCAGGGAGTGCAGTGGAGGATGGCCCAAGTACTTGGGCCCTGCACCCCATGGGAGACCAGGAGAAGTACCTGGCTCCTGGCTCCTGCCATCGGATCAGCGCAGTGTGCCGGCCGCAGCGCGCCAGCCGTGTCAGCCATTGGAGGGTGAACCAACGGCAAAAGGAAGACCTTTCTCTCTGTCTCTCTCGCTCACTGTCCACTCTGCCTGTCAAAAAAAAAAAAAAAAAGACATGATAAGAATAAAACTCCTTAGCTTAGTGCCTGGCATATATTAGATGCTCAGTGAATGATAGTCAGTTGGTTATTATTGTTTTATTCATTTTATGAGTGACCAAAGGTCACTTTTTAGAAGTAATGTTGATAGATTACACTAAATTAGGTAACTTGTAGTGTCCCATTTACTTTGTTGATGTGATCTTATATTACTTTTAAAGATATATGGTTTGTGTTAGTGAGCATTATCCCCTTCTCTTGACATGAAATATTAACCAAGTTAGTAGTTCATGAAGAGAAATACAGTATCAATGCTTTGCTATGCAGATCCCCATAGGCTTTTAAAATAAGTTGTAAGTGGTCATATAGGAATTTGTTATTATTATTTCTATTGTACTATTTTGTTTCTTTCCCCATCAGTCTAAGCGATTTTACCTGAAGCTCTAGCTCATGGGCATCCTGAGGACATATATTCTACATCTTTATTTGCACAATGCCTAGCAATGTGCATGTTCTCCAGGAAGCAATGGTAAATGTTTTTGTTGAATAAATAGGTACAAGGTTTGAACTGCTTGGAAATTTGATGCATGTTCAGATTGTTATAGGTGAATTGACTGTTGGCTGAAAATTAGTCAACATGAAGCTATTAAAGTAATTTTCATGTCTGCATTGCTGATAATTTTTTGGGAGAGGGAGGTAGGGCATTGAGGAGGGTTGTATAAAATGCCTTTACTTTAGTCTGCCGTTTTGAAGGGAATCATAAAGGGCATAAGCCTCTTGGCTGAGAGATTCTTAAGTGATAAATGATAGTGACAAGAATGGGATGGTTTTTCTATTAGAGGATCAAAGTAAAGTCAGAGAGAATGATATCCTAAACCTTTGCTGCATTAAATACCATCAAAACTGCCAGTTGTTGTTCTGTGACCATCAGAAGCATTATCTAGAACATTATCCAATGTAATTATAACTTTGGGACAATGGGTTTCTGGTTTTATGTGATGTACTTCCCAAGCATTTTAAAAATAATTTTGATTCTTTGAAGCTGGTATGTGAAGCATGAGCATTATTTTCAAGGTTTACTCAGCTGGGTTGAGGTACTTCTTTCTCATAGGATGCATACTATTTGTGTAGGCCAGGATTTAGTTATACCGTGTTTTGATGATTGCTTTAAATATATTTTTACTTTTTTGATGCCTACCCTAATTTATACATTGACTTGTGTACTCACCTGTCATATTTTAACAGTAGGAGAAACCTGGTAAAAGTCTTTCCTCATAAATGGTGAAGTTGCTAGACTTTTGGAATACATTTAATTGAAAAAAAATTACATGATAAAAAATTTCATAAACTGTAAATAAATGGACCAATACTACTTCTGTTCTCTTAGAATAGAAGTTGTTCAAAAGAATACATGAACTTTATATTGCTTAATAGTTCAATAACCTTTTAGTGCCTCTGCAAATACCAAATAGTCTCTCAAGAAAATGTGGCAGAAAGATCAGAAAAAAAACCTTTTTCTTTAATGTGACACCAAAGGGACTCATATGACATTTTTTTCATTTATTTCCACTTCTGTTCTTCCAGTAAAAAACAGTAAAAATATTATTTGTGGAGACCTTGCAGTATTTTCATCCTTAGGATCCTACTGAAGTTATTTCAGTAAGATCCTCTTGGTACACTACATAGTAAATCCCTTGTGATCAGAAATGTATAGGATTGACTGTCATAACATGACATATTTATATCATAGTGATCTCATATCTAAGAAAGCATTTATATTCATATTTATTATAGCTATAATCCAGAGATTGGTTACTTAGTTATAGAATAACAACAGTAATAGCTAACTTTTATTGAACAAACCTTAATATGTGTCAAACATTGGTCTAAATGATTTGGATGTCCTAACCCACTTATTACAACATGCAATGAAGTAGTGCCTTTATTCTATTTCATAGAAGTCTAAACTGAGGCACAGGGAAGTAAAGTGATTTTCCCAAGATTATTTAGCTAGTTAATTGGATCTAACCTTTGTAATTTGACTCAAGGGTCCATTTCCCTGAACATTATGTGATATTGCTTCTAGATACTTATTAAAGATGCTAGAGTACATCCTGCTCTTTCACTTCCTGACCATTTTGCTTTCAATGAATCTTAATTTCAAGGAAAAAATAGAAAGGGAAAAAGTAGAAGCTCCTGTTTATTCCAGATTTTCATCCCATAGTGACTGCCTCTGTAAGAATTGTCTGGGGTCAGTACAAGCTATTATTATGCCTTATTTTTCTAATCATAATAATGGCTTCATACTCAGGAATACAACACTTGGAATTATTTTCAAACATATTGATTTTCTACATTTGCAAATGTTAATTGAAATAGCAATTGATATATAACTTTAATAAAGCAAATGATATTTGGATTGCATTGTGTCTCAATTGTGAGATTAGGCAATGGGATGAATGAAGATTCTGCCTAGATCTTAACTTGCTCCCGTACTCCCCCCCCCATTCTGCAGTGAGGTACAGTGATAATTGTTATTTATAATGATGACTTTGGGAATTCTTCAATATCTTTTGTTCCTTAGAATGTATTTATTGAAGCAGAAATGTGGATGCTTATGTTTAAATGTATTTTTATCAACACAATTTTTAACAGTGCCCATAACCAACACAAAGGTAGTATAAGCATCAAGTTTAAAGTGAAGATTAAATGAACTATAACTACTATGGTTTGAATGTGTCTTTCAAAGTTCATGTGTTAGAAGCTTGATCCCCAGTGCAACAGTGTAGGAACTTTTCAGGCAACAGAGGTGGGACTTCTGTGAGGTGACTAGGTCATAGGGACTCTGTTCTCATTAATGGATTAACGTTGCTACTGTGGGAGTGGGTTTGTTATTACGAAAATGGGCTTGTTACACAAGTGAAGTCAGCTCTCTCTTTTGTTGTCCCTAATTTGCCCTATCTTGCTCTTCTATCTTCTGTCATGGACTGCTGCAGAAAAAAGGTTCCTGCTAGTTGTGGGCCTCTTGATTGTGGACTTCCTGCCTCTAGAATTGTTAACAAATTTCTGTTCTTTCTAAATTAACCCGTCTGTGGTATTCTGTTACAGCAGCACAAAACAGATGAAAACAGCACGCCATAATTCATGACAATCATTCATTTCAGTTAATCAGTATTTTGATTTGTGGAAGGCAAATAACTGTCTGTAGCCATAAACTTCCACTATAGATGAGTCAGATAGGAGACTGATGGTCATATTTTGTTTGCTATGGAAAACTTTTTATCCATACTTTTTATTTAGTAACAAATGAGTTTTAAAGCCTATTATCTCTCTCTAAAAGCCCTTATTTTACGAGTGGGCATTTGGCACAGTGGTTGAGATGTCAGTTGAAAAGCCAAGTTCCCACATTTTTCTCTACTGTGCTCTCTCATTTGGCAAGTGAACCAATAGATTGGAGCTCTCTTTTTGCCCCCCCCCCTTAAAGAAAGATTCCAATGCTGTATATTTTTTTTTTAAGGAAAGCCCTTACCTTAGACTGTAGCTATCTAGTCAGCTTTTTATTTTAAGCCTGACATGTTAATTTATTTTAATTAGTATTTAACAAGTTGAGGTAAAATGGATATCAGACTTCTCTTTTAATTTATTATAGTCGAGCTAAACATATTTCAGAAGCTTACAGTGTGGTAGGCATTGAATGTGTCAAACACCATTAGGAAGTGATTTCTGTGCCACTGAGCTTTTTCAAGCCATTGGTCACATTTATCAAATTTACTAAAACTTTTTGTTAAGACATATTCTTCTTAAAGTTAACTGAATATATTCTTCTTTTGAATACATTCATGTCAAGTTTATAGAAATGATATTGGATACAATACCTTTAGTAGATCTGACTACACAGTTTTCTTTTGTTCTGCCAACCCATTAAGTGTGACTCCCTTGAAATTTTTTAAAATGACCGAGAATAACTTTTCTGATACAAGTTGTAAATTCAGCTAATGATCACTTCATGAATTAAAGTTTTGCAAATAGACTTTTTCTGTGACTAGACCTGGAGTCTTTGCTATCAAAGGGTGTCAATGCAAATGGAAAATATACTATTACATATACAAAGTTTCAGGTCAGAAATCCCTTTAATTAAATCAAATCTTTGCTGTCCTTACTTATTGATTTACCTGACATCAAAAAATAGTGAATTAAGATTTGAATCAGGTATTCTGGCTGTAAGGGCAATCAATGCATTTCCATTAAACTGTGTATAAATAGTTTCAGTTTCTCAGACTTTGAGGGCTGGGAAGATGGGGATATGAGATGAAGGAGAATAATGTTTATTCATTTAATGATACGTTTGTGTATACTTTTCTCATGCTTATGAAACCAATTTTATAAAGAAATGAAGATTTTTTGCTGTTTTACTCAAGATTCTTTATTATTTTATTTTTTATTTATATAAAGGGAACAGATCTCATTAATTTCATATATATAGTTTTAAGAGCATAATGATACTTCCCACCCTAGCCCCCATAACTCCCTCCTCTTTCCTTTCTTATTTTTCTTTAAATTTTTGCAGTGAGATACTTTCAATTTACTTTATAATCTCAAGCTTAACCCTCCGCTAAAAAATAATTCAACAAGTAGTACGTAGAAAAACCACTGTTCCTCAGGAGTGTAGACAAGGACTATACACAATAATCAAATCTCAAAATGTCAATAAATACATTATTGCAGACATAAATTAACTTGTTTACTTATTTAGTTTAAAAAATTTTATTACAGCATTTGTTACTTTTGTCAAAGATAATACCACATTCTAAGCTTTGGATTTTTCTGTTTTACAGCCCCATTCTGAGTATCTTAAGTTTTTAAACTCTGTTTTAAAACAGAGTTTTCCAGAGAGTTTTCCTATGGTCACAGAGTTTTCCTATGTAAGACTCCTGGTTATCCTTAGACAAAAATATCACCTTATGTTGGTTGTCATATTACAGAGAAATTCCCATTTCCCACTAATATGTTCAAATACTTTCACTTCAAAAATACTTATACTCAAAATGTCAATTTTACTCATATACATTGACTTTTTGAAATTTGATTATTATTTAGAGCCCTTGTCTATACTCTTGAGGAACAGTTGTTTTTCTACTAACTACTTGTTGAATTCTTTATTTAGTAGAGGGTTAAGCTTGAAATTATAAAGTAAATTCAAAGTATGTCAACTCATCTTAAAACACTTACTATTTATTATCTCTGTTACTAAGTATGGCTTCCAAAATGGTTTAATTGTACTTTAAGAACACTGTAGAATTATATTGATTTTATTTTTTGAAAGTTGCTTTATGTTGTATAGTGTTTAATGTAGGGTCAGTTGCCAGTTACATATGTTATTGTTCATATACTAGATATAAATGTTCAATTCTTATTCCTGAAAACTAAGATCTATATACTAACTCCAAATTTATTTTTGAAATTGAAAATTATGCTTTTAAAATTTTTATTGGTAGCTTCAGTTTGTATCATAGTATATCAACCCTAATATATTACTAGTGTCAACTTCTGATATATATGAATATACTAGATATTTCAGTACTGTTAAAATTATGTTTACCCCTGTACTCTTATTAATTTTAATACAAAGCTAAGTCTTTTTACTGGTAGTACATATTTCCTTTAAATCACAATGAGAGATTCCAATAACATTGTACAAAAATATAGAGACAGATTAACATAAATACAAGTGGCATAATCTATCTTTTAATCACTTAAAGGAAGTGAAGAAAATTGTCGCTCCCCCACTCACGGAGGAACAATACTGGACCCTGCGCTGTTCTCTTTGCCCGGCCCTTCCCAGGTTTGCTGCCGCCCCCTCCCCCCCCCCCCCCGCCTCCGTGGAGGGGCGGCACCCCCGCCACTTTCGCCGCTTTCCCTGCTTCCGTGGAGGAGCGGCACACCGCCGGCCAGCTCTCTCAGGGGTTCCTCGATGTTCCTCAGATGTTCTTGGTGCATATTGTTTCTCTCCTCCTTTATAGTCCTCTTCCACCAATCCCAACTCTGCTGCCCACATGCCGAGCACGCTGTTCTCCTCCAATCAGGAGCAGGATCAGCTCCTGCAGCTTGTTAGTTGAATTGGTGAGGCAGCTGTGTGGAAGTTGTTTACTCTCTCTCAGTGCCGTGTTGTGGGAGATCAGATGCATAGAATTAGTCTTAGCAGTTCCAGTAATTTAGTCTAGTCTCGGTTGCTCCCCACAAAAATGTGCAAAATAGTGACATGAAGGATTCAAAAATTACCCAAACCTTCTTCTACTTGCCTAACCTAGCTTGCTTTATTATGGGTTTTATATGAACATGCTTTGAAAGGAAATGTTCTTAGTTGAAAACCAAAAAACAAAAGCCTTAAAGAATCAAGTGACTGGTTTATAACATGATCTTTAGTTTTTTAGATATAGCCCAGATGCATCTGAATTGGACATTAATATATAGTGGATATTTTACAGGATCTATCTTTTCTTTATATTTAGGTTTAATTCTTAACTCTCAATTATAAATCTAATTTGAGTTACATTCTACCTTTTAATTTCTTAATTTATATTTTATATTTTGTGATTATTCTGTCTTTTGTTTAGAATATCTTTCTGAGATAATTAGAAATTTGTATTTTCTCTTAAAATTTGGTATAATGTGATGATTTTTTTCTTCCTTAATTAATTAGAGAAGCTACACTATGATTAAATTCATGATTGAACATATTTTATCCAAATTAGAATTGAGAGCTGAGGTTCTAGTTTTAGTATTAAAAATCCAAACATTTCTAAACATGAATTATAATGCCCTTTTAATTAAGGTTGAGTTTATTAAGTAGTGTATGAAGGCAAGGGCTATGCATGATTCTTGTTTCTAAATAAATATGAAATATATTGAAAAAGAATGTTCTTTGTATTTTATTGAATATGCATTTTTATCAAATGTTGTACAAATAGATGTAACAGTAAATAAGTATGGTGTAGTAAAGTAATTGTGGAAATCAATATGGAGTTTCCCCCCCAAAAAAACTACAAATAGAACTACTATGTGATCCAGCAATCCAACTTTTCAGTATATATCCAAGAGGAACGAAATTCATCTGTTGAAGAGGCTTTTGCACTCCCGTATTTATAGCTGCACTATTCACAATAGCCGAGAAATAGAAATTACCTACATATCCATCCACTGATGAGTGCATAAAGAAAATTGGTACATATGCACAATGAAATACTACTGAGCCATAAAAAGGATGAAATCTGTCATTTACAACAACGTGGATAGATCTGGAGGTCAGTATTTCAAGTGAAATAAGCCAAGCACAGAAAGACAAATATCTCATTATCATATTCATATACAGAATCTAATAACAACGTGGAAGTTTAAATTACAGTGGTGGTTATTAGAGGATAAGATGGGGGAAGGCTTGATTAACAGTTACTAAGTTGTAGTTAGATTGGATTAAGATGTTCTGAGGTTCTAGAGCATGACGGGTGACTATATGTAATGTAAGTGTATTATGTATCTATTTAAAAAGTTAGAAGAAAAGATTTTGAGTGTATTTATCATAAATAAATGTTAAATATTTGAGGATATAAATGTGTATACCCTGATTAAACACTGTACAATGTAAACATGTATTGAGACATGATCTGCTACTCCATAAATGTGTATAGTTTCATGTGTGTTAGAAAAAAAAATTTAAAAGGGATATATGAGCCGGCGCCGTGGCTCAATAGGCTAATCCTCCACCTTGCGGCGCCGGCACACCGGGTTCTAGTCCCGGTTGGGGCGCCGGATTCTGTCCCGGTTGCCCCTCTTCCAGGCCAGCTCTCTGCTATGGCCAGGGAGTGCAGTGGAGGATGGCCCAGGTGCTTGGGCCCTGCACCCCATGGGAGACCAGGAAAAGCACCTGGCTCCTGGCTCCTGCCAGGATCAGCGCGGTGCGCCGGCTGCAGCGGCGGCCATTGGAGGGTGAACCAACGGCAAAGGAAGACCTTTCTCTCTCTGTCTCTCTCTCTCACTGTCCACTCTGCCTGTCAAAAAAAAAAATAAAAAAAAAAAAAAAAAAAAAAGGGATATATGGCTTGCTTCATGTCTACATGAAGACAGGGAGGTAGATATAAAGGCAACATTTATTTTAATTATCCTTAGTGCTTAAAGGAGACATCTAGGAGATTAGAGAGATGTAGTTTGGGAGGATAGGGAAGGCTTCCCTGAGGAAGTGATATTTAATTTGAATCTTTAATGATGAGTAAGGATTAGATAAGCCAAGGGAAAAGGAAGAGCATTGTCTTTTTAAAAATATTTAGTTATTTTCATCTACTTGAAAGGCAGAGAGAGAGAGAGAGAGAGTGTGAGTAATGGTGTGTGTTAGAGAGATCTTCCAGCCAGAGGTTCACTCCCCAAGTGTCCCCTAACAGCCAGGGGCAGGGCTAGAGTGAAGTTGGGAGCCCAGTACTTGAGCTATCATCTGATGACTTCCAGAGTATATATTAATAGGAAGCTGGAACCTGAAGCACATCCAGTGTTCCAAGCCAGGTACTCTGATATGGGTTACAGGCATTCCAAGTGGGAATTTAAACCATAGAGCCACAATTGTTGTCTTAAGAACATTTTCACTGTAGGCAAATTAGAATCCAAGTTCTTAAAAGTATATGAACAGGAGCCGGATCCTGTCCCAGTTGCCCCTCTTCCAGGCCAGCTCTCTGCTGTGGCCTGGGAGTGCAGTGGAGGATGGCCCAGGTGCTTGGGCCCTGCACCCCATGGGAGACCAAGAAAAGCACCTGGCTCCTGGCTCCTGCCATCGGATCGGCGCGGTGCGCCGGCCGTAGCGCGCCGGCCGCGGCGGCCTTTGGAGAGTGAACCAACGGCAAAAGGAAGACCTTTCTCTCTGTCTCTCTCTCTCACTGTCCACTCTGCCTGTCAAAAAAAAAAAAAAAAAAAAGTATATGAACAGAATCAGAGGAGGAAAATAATGAGAGCTAAAAATTTAAGTTTCTTAAACATTGTGAGCTTTGGAACAAATTGGAAATAAGAAAACAGGATGGGCCGGCGCCGTGGCTCACTAGGCTAATCCTCTGCCTTGTGGCGCCGGCACACCGGTTTCTAGTCCCGGTCGGGGCGCCGGATTCTGTCCCGGTTGCCCCTCTTCCAGGCCAGCTCTCTGCTGTGGCCCAGGAGTGCAGTGGAGGATGGCCCAGGTGCTTGGGTCCTGCACCCCATGGGAGACCAGGAGAAGCACCTGGCTCCTGCCATCGGATCAGTGTGGTGCGCTGGCCGCAGCGCACCGGCCATGGTGGCCATTGGAGGGTGAACCAACGGCAAAAGGAAGACCTTTCTCTCTGTCTCTCTCTCTCTCACTATCCACTCTGCCTGTCAAAAAAAAAAAAAAAAAAAGAAAGAAAGAAAGAAAGAAAGGAAAGAAAACAGGATGGTTTTTGGAATCTTGCTGAAAATTAACCTTAGTGAATATATATTCTATTTTGAATGAAGCTATGGAATATACAGATTGGTTCAAAAGTGTAGTATTTGGAAGGAAATATTGTAACCAGACAAATATCAGTAGATACTTTGATAAAGAAGAGAATGTGGAAAAACAAATGCTTAACAAAAGTAATCCATTAACCCGCCTGTGTAGTGGAGTGGAATGGAATGGAGGGGTGCAATAGCTCCAAGCATGAATGATACTTATAAGGAGCCATTGGGATATCTAATTCTCCATGCTACTTTTATAGCAGACTAGCAGTGGTTGGGTATCTGATCTATTGATATCGATAATTCATCATTAGTGTGCTTACTAGTGTTTATTGGTAAGTTTCTCCCAAAAACAAATTTCAGCGTGTCTGTTCTGGGTAGCTATTTATGCTTCAGCCCTCTGGGTAATAAACTGTGTTAGTTATCTGTGCTGCCTTCAGACACCCCAGTTCTTGCAATGTTAAGTAAGTTGTTTGGCTGCTAAATGAATTAACACAAGATTTAAAAATAGAATTCAAGGGTTTTTTTTTCTTTAGTATTCTTTCACTGTGATAACACTATCTTTAAAGTTTATGTTGTTCTAGTAGCACAGGTCATAATTAGTTGCATTTTGTATATTTCAGAACAGTTGAATATTTGTCTTAATATTAAAAAAAAAAAAAAACCTAAACCAAACTTGTGTAGAGGTAGGTAGGGGGAAACACAAGCTTTCTGCTATTTCAAAATTGCCTATACCTACACGTTCACTGTTGCAGCAAATATTTATTGACTGTTTGGGGTGTGCTGTGTTTTTTTTTTTTTTAATTAAGAAACAAAAAACATGGTTTTTGCAGCTGAGTTTTCGCTATTACCAGTGAAATGAAAAGTATGTATATTCTCACCAACCAATGAGCTAGAAACAGTAAATATCCTTCTGAATTCAGGAGTGTCTTGGTTTGCTGTGTTTTTAAATTAGGGAGAGAAGGAAAATACTTGCCTAAGTATTTCATTTATGATGAATTCCAAATAAACATAATGTGAATGGTTTTGAGGGTCTATGCTATAGCACCAAGTTGAAACTTCTGCAAGAGTATTTACATCATTTGCAGGTTCATATTTTTCCATTTTTTTGTAGGAAAGAATGAATAAATACATTCAATAATCAGTTACCTATCTAGAAAAATGTTCTTAAATTGTAAATTGTAAATGATGACTTTACCAAAAAGTTAGGCTTATTATAATGGTTAAAGTTCCAAAATAGTATTTCTAGAGACACTATTTTCGAAGAAACACTTAAAATCAATTTAAATACAGAGTTTAAAATGTTTCCTTCTTTGTATATTAAATACTTATATTCTTAGAATTGTATCTATAAACCACTCTGAATTTGTTAAAAACTAATTAAAAATAAAATAAAAATAATAAGTTCATAGAAAAATCATTATTTTTTAAGTGTACCAAGCTATCTAATCTTGTGTTTTTCAACACATTTTTTGAAAATTAGGCTGCTTTTATTATGTAACTGGAAATTTCTTCCCATTAGAATAACCAGTTTTTTCTTTCAAAATGTTCTTAAGTGATGTAGAAAAGAACACTGAACCAAGAGTAACTAAAGCATGTGGGTTCTATTCCAGTGACACACTTGTGTGGATTTCAACAGCGGATTCAATTTGCATGGACCTTATTTTCTTTGTTCTGTTCTTCTTTGCCCTGTATATCACACGTGGTTTCTGTGAGGATCAAATAACATAATACGTGTGAACATGCTTATAACATGCTTATAAGTATAATGTATTGTATATCTGTTTTATGAAAACTGTTATATCTAGTAGAGGGAGTCAACCCATAAGCATCTCATAAAAACCAGATTTAAATTTCTCTTCCTGTTAAAATATTTATTATTATGTCAAAGTAAATGTTTGAAACAAAGCATATACATATATAAGTTATTTTTATTGATATGGGCATTTAGTAGTGTATTAAGTAAACTGGCAAAGATTGATTCCCTTGAAGTGCATATCTATATAGCTTTAGTTTTTTTTTTTTTAAGATTTATTTTATTTATTTGAAAGACAGAGCTACAGAGAGGTAGAGACAGAGAGGGAGTTCTTCCATCAGCTGGTTCACTCCTCAGATGGCTGCAACAGCCGGAACTGTGCCGATCTGAAGCCAGGAGCCAGGAGCTTCTTCCAGGTCTCCCTCATGGGTACAAGGGCCCAAGGACTTGGGCCATCTTCTACTGCTTTCCCAGGCCATTCCCGAGAGCTGGATTGGAAGAGTAGCAGCCAGTACTAGAACCGGTGCCCATATGGGATGCCAGTGCTTCAGGCCAGTGCTTTAACCCACTGCACTACAGTGCTGGCCCCAGCTTTAGTTTTGTATTCCAGTGCTCTGAAGAAAGTGACCCATAGTTGTCACTGATTATTTTTGCTATACATTGGGCTGTTGCATCTTTGAGAATTTAATTGGTCGCCAATGTAATGACTGGCCAATGGTAACAGGAAGTAAATTAATAACCATGTATAAGTATTTTCGAAATTAGTTGAATCCTCCATATGGAGTAGCCGTAGTTGAAATAAAGGTTTAACAGATGTGGTAAAATGGTTTTTTATCTGATCTATTGATGATATCCAGGGCCTCGGATCTGGTTGTGACAGTGCTCTCCTCTTATAAAACTATGATTTCAGGTGATCAGCCTGTTTGCAGCAAAACCCTTGCCAAACTTTGAGACTCTTCCATCAGGATGCTGTATTTCATTCCTAGCGGATGAAGCTTAGCATGATGACAAGTTAGCTATGGTTCAGATCAAGTTCCTGTCCCAGCAGGAGATTTGTGCTCTAAGTATATTAGACTCAAAACATGGGGCAGCAAAGTTATCTAGACATATCTTACAGGCAGTTATGGGGATTGCAAATATTTTGAACTCTTTGATCACAACTGAGATTGTATATCAGTACCTGGAAGTAGCCATTTGGAATATACTAAGAGAAATGTGTAGCTAAAATGTGACACGGATGTCAACTTCTCTCTGCTACTGTTGACTGAAGTTGGACCTTGACTGATATAACCAAAAACCGTTAAAAAATACTTGTAAAATCAGTGAAAGCCATGACTTGAAGTTAAAGAGTCTAAGGCCACATACAATTTTATCTCATTCTTCAAAGTTAGATTTTTTAAAGAATTAGGATAAAGAAAGTCAGCGATTTTGTTTCTAAATCTGATATATCAGAATTCTAAGTCTAATATCTGATAGTGATCATTATCAATATCATTTATTTATAACAGTGACAACCAGAAAACATAGTGAAAAAATTACATACTAAGAAGCAATAAAGTCATTGATTTTAATAAATTTAATAGGGAATATATAAAACTTACATAAATAAATCTATAGCACTTTGAGAGCAATAGAAAAAGACTATAATAAAAGTAAAGTCATTGTAATTCTATATGGAATAAGTAAAGGCTATACTTTACAATTTCTCTTTTTAAATTTATATACTTGGGGCCAGCACTGTGGCATAGTAGGCTAAGACTCTGCCTGCAGCACTGGCATCCCACATGGGTGCTCCTCTTCTGATCCAGCTCTATGCTGTGGCCTGGGAAAGCAGTGGAAGATGGACCAAGTGTTTTGACCCCTGTACCCATGTGGGAGACCCAGATGAAGCTCCTGAATCCTGACTTTGGATTGGATCAGCTCAGCTCCAGCTGTTGTGGCCATTTGGGAGTGAACCAGCGGATGGAAGACCTCTCTCTCTGTCTCTCCAGTTCTCTGTCTATAACTCTGCCTCTCAAATAAATAAAGTCTTTTAAAAATTTATATACTTAATATAATTATAATAAAACAGACACTTTAATAAGATTTTTATGCATATAGAAAAGGAAATTTTCAAGAAGTTAAAATGATATTAGAGATTCAGGGCAACATTTTGGTATGCACAAACTACACTAATATAATAAGATAAAACATTAGAATTTTATTTTTAAATTTTTATTTATCTCTTTACTATATAGAGAGCTATATAGAGAGACAGACAGATAGAAAGAGATCTAACATCTACTTGTTGACTTCCCAAATGCCTGCAATAGCCAGGCTGGGCCAGATAGAAGACAGGAGCCCAGAACTCAATCCAGGACTCTCCCGTAGGTGGTGGGCCCAAGCACTTGAACCAACATTTGTTGACTCCCTGGGCATTAACAAGTTGCTGGATTCGAAGCACAGCCTGAACTTGAAGACAGGCACTCTGATATAGGTTGCAGACATCCCAAGTGGTGTCTTAACCACTGTGCCAAAGTCTCACCTCAGAATTAAAGAGATTTAATTTCACATACATTTATATAAATAGGGAAAAATAAAGGAAACTCTCATAATAGATTATATAAGTATAAAATTAAAATTTGTATAAGGAGATGGATATCCTAACACTATTAATACTCTGCCTGTAAATCTGGGGAAAATATGTACATATCTCATGTTGTATCCCAACATTATAGAGAGATTAAAAGTAAATATCAAAGTGAAGATTTGGCAAGCTTTGAAGTAATTGAAGTCACAAAAGAAAAGACATACTGCTTTAAATAGATAAAAGCTAAAATGTACAGAGAAATAGCAAAAATAAAATACTGGAAAAATTCACAAGTTTATTAAGCAAGAGATGAATAGTGTTAGTATCTCAGCACTGGCATGAAGCAGGATGGAGACAAATAATTTGGACAGATAAAAGTACAAAAATAGACAATATATATATATAAATATGTGGAAATAAAATCAGTAAAATAGGGAAAGCTTGCATGTACCAAATGTGAATTACAAATTTTAAAAATAAGATATTATATTTCATTGAAAATAATAAAGGTGACATTTACCTAATATTGTGAAATTTGTATGTAACCATATTGTGTGATTAGCAGCAAACATGTTTGAAAAGCAATTTGATGGCCGGCGCCATGGCTCACTAGGCTAATCCTCTGCCTTGCGGCGCCAGCACACTGGTTTCTAGTCCCGGTCGGGACGCTGGATTCTGTCCCGGTTGCCCCTCTTCCAGGCCAGCTCTCTGCTGTGGCCAGGGAGTGCAGTGGAGGATGGCCCAAGTGCTTGGGCCCTGCACCCCATGGGAGACCAGGATAAGTACCTGGCTCCTGCTTTCGGATCAGCGTGGCGGCCATTGGAGGGTGAGCCAACGGCAAAGGAAGACCTTTCTCACCTTTCTCTCTGTCTCTCTCTCTCACTGTCCACTCTGCCCGTCAAAAAAAAAAAAAAAAAAAAAAAAGAAAAGAAAAGCAATTTGATAGTATATACAAAATGCTTATGTCGATTGACCCTTGTGATACAGTACTTTGGAGAATTTATCCTAAGGAAATTATCCAAAAGAAGGAAAAAGCTTTTCCTTGCAGGAGTGCTTACATTAATGGAAAATCGGAGTAGCCAGAAATCTTAACTCTAAGAAAATAAGAATGCTTTAATTGTGAGTCATGTACTCAGGAGAATATCAGGTAGGTATTAAAATGAGTTTTATATGCTATATGGAAATATAAAAAACATTCTTCTAATACAAAGATTAAAAGAAATTACATGTGTTTTATAATATATGCTGTACGGTATATAATCAAAAATTAGATGGCAATGTAAAAAGTATTTTCTGGTATGATTGGGTTTTTTTCAAGTTGTATTTATTATTTACTTATTTGAAAGGCAGAATTAGAGATGGAGAAACAGAGGGAGGTTCATTGATCCATCCATTTTCATTCACTGATTCACTCCCCAAATATCCACAATAGCTAGGGCTGAGCCAGGTCAAAATCATGAGCTAGGAACTCCATCTGAGTCTCCCATGTTGGTGGCAGTAACCCAATACTTAGACCATCATCTGCTGCCTCCCTGGCACATTGACAGGAACCTAGATTGGAAGCTGAGAAGCCAAGACTTGAACCAGATTCTCCCATACTGGATATAGGTGCCCCCGAGCAGTTGCTTAACCTGATGTGCTTTTATTTTTTATTTTATTTTATTTATTTATTTATTTATTTATTTATTTATTTATTTTTGGACAGGCAGAGTGGACAGTGAGAGAGAGAGACAGGGAGACAGAAAGGTCTTCCTTTGCCGTTGGTTCACCCTCCAATGGCCACCACGGCCGGTGCGCTGCAGCCGGTGCAACGCGCTGATCCGATGGCAAGAGCCAGGCACTTATCCTGGTCTCCCATGGGGTGCAGGGCCCAAGCACTTGGGCCATCCTCCACTGCACTCCCTGGCCACAGCAGAGAGCTGGCCTGGAAGAGGGGCAACCGGGATAGAATCCGACGCCCCAACCGGGACTAGAACCCGGTATGCCGGCACCGCAAGGCAGAGGATTAGCCTAGTGAGCCGCGGCGCCGGCCCCGATGTGCTTTTAACACGTGTCCCTATGGTGAGATTTTTAATGACATTTTTATACTCCTCCTGGCTTTATTTTCAAGGGATATAGAGGAAAAAATGATAAAGACTTCTAAGAATAATGTTAGAAATGTTAAACTATGTTGCTGATTGATAATAAATTTTATTGTTCTTGTTCTATGGACCATAACCACTTACAGTATTTTACATATATTCTGCAGTGTTTTAAAGCTGAAAAAGTAGAAAGTTTAGGCAGTGTATACTTGACTCCATATAATTGAAGGACAGCAAGAGGGAAGTGCTATTAGAATAGACCTCCTGCGGTTGGAACTGTGACATAGCAGGTTGAACCAGTTTCTTTACCCCCTGTGGCAGAACACTGGCTCCAACATGTTGAATTTCATTATGCAGGTGTAAGTATTATTAACATTATTATAGATTATTATTTAATTGATTATTATTTAATTGATAAAAATTTTAAAATAATTGAAATCATACTGTATATATAACTTTATATCTAATTTAAAGTAACATTCCTCTAAGATAATATTACCACAAGATAAAAATGTGTAAAGATGTTTATTTTCATCTACTTACAAGGCAGAACGAGAGAGAAAGAGAGAGAAGGAAAGAGTGAGTGAGCTCCATCTTCCATCTGCTGGTTTACTCCTTAAATGCCTACAAATGGGTCTGGACCAGGCGAAAACCAGGAGCCTGGAACACCATCCAGACTGCCCACATAGGTGGCAGAGGCCCAAGTACTTGAGCCATCATCTGCGCCTCCCAAGATGCATTAGCAGAAAGCTGTATTGGAAGCAGAGCAACTGGGACTAGAACCAGCACTCTTACGTGGAATGTGAACATCCTGTGCAGTGGCTTAACCCACTGTGCCACAATGCCTGCCACTGTTAAGATGTTTTCACTTGCTGCATAATATTCCATTTTAAGTAGACATCACAGTTTATTTCTTTATCTCCCTACATTTGAGCTCGTAAAAGTGTTTTCAAACTTCCATTATAAAAATGATGTCACAAACATCTTACACTATATAGCTTTGCATACGATTCATATTGCCCTGTGACAAGCTTCCTAGAAGTGGCATTATTAGATAAAGGAGAATTAATACATTTTGAGATGTTTTTGATTCTGGAAGGTTATGTCAGTTGTACATGTTGCTACCAGAATTATAAAAGAATTTCCATCTCTAGTATATAGTTAGGGCATTTTAGGCTTTTTAACTATATTCTGGAGCAGCAAATGCATAGTTTTTGGATAGCTATGTGTACCGTATTATCACATTAATCCATTAAACAGTTCATTTTACATATATATTTGAGTCTTGCACAACTTATTCTAAAGGCCATGGGTACATAGCATTTTTTTGTGTGCTTTGATTCTGTGTGTGTGTGCGTGTGTGTGTGTGTGTGTGAGAGAGAGAGAGAGAGAGAGAGAGAGAGAGATTGATTCTGCGATATTGCTTTACTATTAAATCCCAAAACTAAAGTAGTTACTTTTCTTTAAGTTTTGTATCTTTGTAGCCTTGACAACTGAGCCAGTCCTTTGGAGAATAAACGATCCTGGACTGCATTTTCAGGACAATGAGCAGTGCCAAAGGCATGAGAGAGAAAGACTAATGGATAGGACACTAGACTAGAAGTCAGATGCCTTAGGTTTTATTCCCAGCTCTATTTGTCATTGTGCGTCATGACCAAATTTGATTAAAGAACTTGCCCAATCTGTGAAACGGGGATAATATGTCTTACCTTACAGGGATGCTAGAGGGACTCATAAAATATTTTTTTCTAATACATTTTATGTTCTTCCAAAAGAGTTCTAATATTAGAAATCAAGTACTAGTCTCTCAAATTTGAATGATAGAAATTATTTTGTTTTCAAATTCTTTTATCCTTTTTATTTGATATTTTATTAATAACATAAAGCCTTTGTTAGTTTCTTACGCAAAGTGAAGACTGAGTCAGAATTTCTCCAAGTGTAGCAAAAAGTGATACTGCACATATGAATAATTAGTTTTTGCTTTGTAACTTACATATATTTTGTGTATTTTTAAATTATCAAATAGTAAAGCACAAGGAGGAGAATTCTTTAAAAAAGTCACCATAGGCTAACTTTGGAATATAAAAATAGTATAAAAGTATATTTTTACAAATTTGTGATATATTCCTTTGATGAAATGAGCAATATAACAGTGACATGTAAAATAATTTATTTTCATTGAGTCAACATTTTTTCAGAGTTTTACTACATCTATAATTTTATCTCACTTTTCCTTTGTAGAAAAAAATATTTTTCATAAAACAGAAATCTTCAGAGGAGTAGAACAGTTAGCTGAGAAATCTGAATAATGTCTCAGTCTTATTTGAAATTGCTATGAAAATTCTCCTGGTAGAGGCCAGCATTGTAGTAAAATGGGTTAAGCTGCTAAGTTTCTGCTCAGGATGCCTATATTGCATGTTGGAGTGCCAGTGCAAGACTTGGCTACTCTACTTCTGATTCAGCTTCCTGCTAATGCATCCTGGGAAACAGTGAATGATGGCTCAAGTGCTTGGGTCCCTGCCACCCACATGAGACACGTGGATGGAGTTTCTGGCTGCTGTCTTGGCTTCACCCAGCCCTGAATATCATAGGTATTTGGGGAGAGAACCAGCAGATAGAAGATGCCCTCTCCCTCGCCCTCACCCTGGTTGCCCTCCTTGCCCTCTCTCTCCTTGTCTTCCTCTCCCTTGCCCTCCTCTTCTTTGCCTCCCTTTGCCTCTCCCTCGTCTCCCTCTCTGTCTCCTTCTCCTTCTCCCTACCTTTCAAGTAGATGAAAATAAATAAAAATTAAAAAAAAAATTATCATGGTAAAGAAAATGCTATTCTCATCCTCTTAAACTAGCTTGTGATATTCCTTAAGTACATGTACTCTTAAGTACATGTGTATTTTAATAATTCAGTTAAAAGTACAGATTGTACATCCATCCATCTATTCATTCATCTAACAAAAATGAAAGATCTTCAAAAAGTTCATGGAAACTATATGTTACCAAAAAAATAACTTTTAATTCCATTCTCCATGAGGTTTCTGAAGTACCCTTATGTTAAGAATATCTCCTGTGTTCCCGGCACTGTGCTATGGACCATGGATATAGCTTATAAGAAGAGAAAGTTCTTGCTGCCATGGAATGTGCATTTTAGTGAGTGCAGAAAATACCTCGTAGTAATAAGAGCCCCCAAAGTGTAAAACAGAGTGATTTTTAAGACACTCTTTTAATGATGGGCTACACCTTGTGGGATTGTCAGAGAAAACTTATATGAGCGGGGGATATTTGAATGCTGGGAAGGAGATAACTGTGCATAGATTTAGGAAAATTCCCTTATGAGCAGAAAGAAGAACTCTTGCAAAGGCCCTAATGTCGGAGTGGGCTTGGGGTATTTGAGTGCCAGATGAGAAACTAATGTAGTCGGAGGTTACTGAAAAGGGCTGTGGCATGGAATCAGGTGAAGTTGTAGGAGATAGAGACAAAATTACACAAGGTCTTTTTGGCCTCTAGAAGGAGTTCAAATGGACCAGAGTTTGGATTTCTTTTACTTACTAGCTGTTTGATCTCAGATAAATTTCTTAACTTGTGTGAGCCTCCATTTAGTCATTTGTAAAATGAATAATCATTATTGCATTGCAAGGTTGACTCTGAGAATTAAGGCTAATAAATATAAAGAGTGCAGGAATGGAAAGCCAAGATATTCTGTCAAAAAAAAAAAATACCTAAATGAAAGATCTTCGCGAGTGAGATCCCAGTGGAAAGAACACGTCATCAAAGAAGGAGGTACCTTTCTCTGAAGGGAGGAGAGAACTTCCATTTTGACTACGACCTTGTCTAAATATGATCAGAGTCGGTGAACTCAAAAGGCTTCCATAGCCTTGGCAACTCATGACAAGAGCCTAGGGTGATTACTGATACCATAAACAAGAGTGTCAATTGTTAAGTCAACAACAGGAGTCACTGTGCACTTACTCCTCATGTAGGATCTCTGTCCTTAATGTGTTGTTCAGTGTGAATTAATGCTATAACTAGTACTCAAACAGTATTGTTCACTTTGTGTTTCTATGTGGGTGCAAACTGTTGAAATCTTTACTTAATATATGCTAAACTGTTCTGTATATAAAGAGAATTGAAAATGAATCTTGATGTGAATGGAAGGGGAGAGGGAGCGGGAAAGGGGAGGGTTGCGGGTGGGAGGGAAGTTATGGGAGGGGAGCCATTGTAATCCATAAGCTGTACTTTGGAAATTTATATTCATTAAATAAAAGTTAAAAAAAAAGAGTGTAGTGCAGTGACTGATGATGATGAAAGGGCAGTCACTACATGTCTCCTCTGGAGCTAATTGTCTTGCATTTATATTTAAATTTTATAATTTATATTTAAATTTAATTTTCAAAGCAATTCTTTAAGATGCAGTAAAACTCAGAACAACTGTCATTTGTGCAGTTAAACAGTGCTAAGTGGCAGGCATTCAAATCAATATTCCGTGATTCCAGTATCAGTACCTTTACATGATATAAAGGAGTCAATCAATCGATTGCTATCTGGTTTTATATGTAAATACAATTTATGATGTACATGCTTTTCCAGATGAGAGCAATCTTTGATACTGCATGAACAGCTCTCATTAGACTGGATCTTTAATGCATCTTTACATTCCTCCTGATGCTTAGGATAATGCCTAGTTCTTCCCAGAGACCATTATTTTACTCCTTAAGTGAATCTACATAACGATACTAATACTTGCCAGTAACATTCCATAATTTTTGAAAAAAAAAAATAAATCTTCAGATTTTATTTTTCTAAAATTTCTCATGTTTTCCAGAGACATAATCATTTAGCAATCTCTTCTTTTGAGAATGATCTGCCCTTAATTTTACTAGTCACAAATTTCGGAATAGTACATTAACCTACTGAGCTCCAGGTGGCTCACTTTTTTTGTTTTGTCTACCTTGTTTTGTTTAAGTGAATGTAGAATTGATACCAAAGTCCTGTAACTGATGTTAGATTTAAGAAGTATAAATTGTTGTATTTAATATAAATATGCAATTTAAAAATCATATGAGTAATATTCTTTATTATATATTGTAATACTATAACACTAATATTATATAATATTATTCTAATATTATTCTTTGTTATACAAAACCCTCACTGAGGGGTGGGCATTTGGCACAGTGGTTCAGTTGCTTCTTGGGACACCCACATCATACATATGGGTGCCTGGTTCAAGTCCTGAATACTTCTCTTCTGATCCAGCTTCCTGGTAATGCACATCTGGGAAGCAGCAGGTGATGGCCCAAGAACTTGGGTCTCTGATACCCATGTAGGAGATGCTGGTGGAGTTCTAGACTCCTGTCATCAATCTGGACCATCCCTGGATGTTGAGGGCATTTGGGTAGTGAACCAGTGGATGGAAGATTGAGATCTACCTCTCTGTCAAATAAAATGGAAGTTAAAAAATTCAAAAGCACTTTAAAAACGCTCATTAAATATATTTTATAAATTGAAAGGTTTATTCATTTTGTGAGAAAAATTATAAAGATATTACTGGTTATACATTTACTGTTGAAGATAGTATCCTACTTTGGATAGTAGAGGAAAAAATTAAGCCTTTTAAAGATGTGTGTGTGCGTGCGTGTGTGTGTGTGTGTGTGTGTTGAATGGTTTGGACATATTAATTTTCTCTGAAAAGTAAATAGCATACTAAAATAGTAAATTATAGAATGTAAACCATGAAGAAATATAATTTCTAACTAATTACTGCGAAGTAACAGGGATATGTGTCCTCTTATGTTCAAATTCACAACTCAGCTCTTTTGAGGTTAGAAGGCTACCATAAGAAACAGATGGTTGGTAATCTATAAAAAGTAATGCGATCATATTGGGTAATGTTATACTGCTGTTTCTATTGCCATTCCCTCTAAATGTAACATGAAATATAGCACTTAAGGGCCAGAATGTTATATTTTTATAAAAACCCTATGAAGACTATATGCTCAAGTACTAGTACAGTATTCTTATCAGGTTATTCATTCAAGTTAGGCTAGGGCTTTAGGTATGCAGTATTTTGTGATATTCATTCTATACTATTTGAGAAGTAAGATTGGTTTTCGTGTAACATAGATGAATTATTTATCACAAGAAAGCTTGAATACTCTCTAAATCTGTCACAGCTATAGAAAATAAACATAAGCATTTGCATTTGTTAGGTAAAATCAGTTTATTGAAATGAAACCAGAAATGACCAACTTCCATGTATTCTCAAAATTTGCATATACTCATAGAAACAAATCATTGCTCTTTTAAACATTAACCAGACCATCCTCCTAAAATATTATTTAATTCTGAAGATACATGTTTATTTAACTAACCTGAACATTTATAGACTAGATAACTTTCCTGTAAATAAGTGGTCACTTTTTAATGTTGCAGTGATTTTTTTTAGAGGCCAAATCATATAATACAAAAACTGAGCATTCAGTTGCATATATAAAATAAAAATGCCATCTCCCTCTTGCTCATTCTTGTTTGTCTATAAAATATTCGATTTTGTACTTCTTCCTGTGTGCTGCTGCTTCTTCTTCTTCTTCTTTTTTTTTTTTTTTTTTTTTTTTTGGACAGAGTTAGTGAGAAAGACAGAGAAAGGTCTTCCTTTTCCGATGGTTCACCCTCCAAATGGCCGCTATGGCCGGCGCACTGTGCTGATCTGAAGCCAGGAGCCAGGTGCTTCTCCTGGTCTCCCATGTGGGTGCAGGGCCCAAGCACTTGGGCCATCCTCCACTGCACCCCCTGGCCACAGCAGAGAGCTGGCCTGGAAGAGGGGCAACCGGGACAGAATCTGGCGCCCTGACCAGGACTAGAGTAGATAGGAATAAAGAAAGGGAAAGAGATTTTCTATCTGCTGGTTCACTTCCCAAATGCCTGCAGCACAGAGAACTGAGCCAGGCTGAAGCCACAAGCCTAGAACTCCATCCAGGTCAACCACATGGGTGGCAGGGGGCCAGGCAATTGACTCATCATCTGCTGCCTTCCAGGACACATTAGCAGAAAGCTGGATTGCAAGCAGAGAAACCAGGGCTCACACTAGCACTGCAATATATAATGCAGGCATCCCAAGCAGTGGCTGAACCTACTGAACCAGAAGGCTTTCTCTCCCCTAGCTGCTTCTGTGTGCCTCCCTGCCTGAGCCACCATTTAAAATGAAGATAACGTCTGTCACTTCACAAACTAAACCCTTCCAATGCTACCTTCTCACTTATGGATGACAATTCCTGAAATGTGATCAAAACATAGGCCTCCTTTAAAGGAACACCCTTGTCAAAGACCCCAGTGTTGACTTAAAATATATTTTTTGAAAATTTATTATTGGGGCTGGTGCTGTGATATAAAAAGTAAAGCCTCTGTATGCAAGTTGGCATCCTGTTATGTACACTGGTTCGTGTCCCAGCTGCTCCACTAATGATCCAGCTCTTTGCTAATGGCCTAGGAAAAGCAGCAGAAGATGGTCCAATTGTTTGGGCCCCTGCCACCCACGTGGGCGACCAAGATGAAGCTCCTGGCTCCTGGCTTTGGCATGGCCCAGTACTGACTATTGTGGCCATTTGGGGAGTGTAGCAGAGGATGGAAGATTCTCCCTGCCTCCCTCCCTCCCTCTGTAAATCTGACTTTCAAATAAATATATAAAACACACAAAAAAAGAAAAACTGCAGAATTTTTAAATTCTTACATGAATCAGCAACTATTAAGACTATGTTCAGGCCGGTGCTGTGGCTCACTTGGCTAATCCTCTGCCTGCGGCGCCGGCACACCAGGTTCTAGTCCCAGTCA
Source organism: Oryctolagus cuniculus (assembly GCF_964237555.1). NCBI lineage: Eukaryota > Metazoa > Chordata > Mammalia > Lagomorpha > Leporidae > Oryctolagus > Oryctolagus cuniculus. The sequence continues at coordinate 95,872,072 of NC_091453.1, read as the reverse complement.
GGGCACCAGATTCTGTCCCGGTTGCTCCTCTTCCAGGCCAGCTCTCTGCTGTGGCCCGGGAGTACAGTGGAGGATGGCCCAAGTCCTTGGGCCCTGCACCCGCATGGGAGACCGGGGGAAGCACCTGGCACCTGGCTTCGGATCAGCGTGGTGTGCCGGCCGCAGAGGCCATTGGGTGAATCAATGGAAAAAGGAAGACCTTTCTCTGTGTCTCTCTCTCTCTCACTGTCCTCTCTGTCAAAAAAAAAAAAAAAAAAAAAAAGACTATGTTCAGTGAACCCAAGTTGAGAAACATTAGCCATGAGCTTCCTGTTAATTGATCTCCTAGCAAATCTCCAAATATGGCATGTTTAATATGCATCAATGTTTATTTTTGCTTCTTGCTAGCCTAGCCTTATCTGCCATGGCTAGACAGCTTTCATAGTTTGCCTGACTTTCCCCAAAAAACAGTCTGGTAACCTACCCTTCATACCCCCATACCACCCTTATTTACATCTATTATGGGCACTCATTATATTGATTAATAATGATCTTTCCCACACACCATATGTGCAATAGTAAGGGTATGTCCTAGTTGGTCTCTGTACCTCCAGTGCCTGGAACCTCATGGAAATTCAGTAAATGTTAAATGGTAATACTCTATTAGGAAAAGGGTATCATATGTGCAATAGGAGATAAATCCCTTTGTCTATATGGTATTATTTCATGAAGAAACTGAAAACCTGGATAATCAATGTGTATGCTGAGAATACGGTGGTCAATTAAAATTTTATACTCTAGAAAAACAAAACTGCTTTCTTATGCATGTGGTGGCATATTCCAAATCATATATTCAAAAGGGCAGGACCTTAGAGATCATCTAACTCACTGGGTATAAAACTTCATTTTATTTAAGACTAGAGCAGCTTTTCCATAAGAAATCATATGTGGAATATGAATGTATAAAGTGGTTAAATATGTAAATATTGTCATTGTTGAGGGAACAGAGGGTACTCCCAATGTGCCTTTCATTTTGCCTACACACTCGTAAGCCCCTAAAGCAGCCTTGAAAACACCTACAAGAACTCTGCCCCCTCGGAATACAGTTTGAAAGTAATAGTATAATCTTTTCCTAGGCAGGAATCCTTTCCTGAGCATCTCAGAAAGATGAGCAGCCCACCTCTGCCTGAATAATTAGGTGACCAGAAATTAATGACTTAATGACATCAGTACGTCTTTTCCCCTAGGCAATTGTTAAAGAAAATACTCATTAAATACATAATGGCAGCAAACATTAATTAAGTATTTATTATATACTAGGCATTGTGTTTTACTTGGACTCTTATTTCATCCTCATGACAAGCTTGAGATTAGACACTGTGTTGTTTCCATCTTGCAAATAAGGAACCTAAATCTTACGAAGTCAACTAATAACTGGACTAAATTCACCTAGCTATTAAGGGTAAGGAATATTTTAGGAAATTTTGCCCACTTTTCTTGTTACTTATTATGAACAAACTGGGCCCCATGAAGATGATTTACAGGGCCTTCAGAAACTCTGTAGTTTGGTTCTAGATATTTGCTAGTTACGCAGTTTCAGACAGGTCATGACATCTCCATGACCCAGTCTTCAGAACTTCAAAAGACAAAAAAACTGTTTTTAGTAATGTGCTTCTCTTGTTAGATGAAATAGTGAATGGGAAGTGTTGCAAATGTTGTTTGTACTATAAAAATATAAGGTGCTTTTAAAGGATTTATTTTACTTATTTGAAAGGCAGATTGACAGACAGACAAAGAATTCTTCCATCCACAGGTTCACTCGCCAAATGGCCACAGTGATCAGGGCTAGGCCAGGCCTAAGCCAGGAGCCAGAAACTCCTATGTGGGTTACAGCAGTCAAAGTATTGGCCCAATTCTGCTGCCTTACTAGGTACATTAGCAGGGAGCTGGATCAGAGCTGACCAGCCAGTACTCCAATCAGCTCTTTGATACAGGATGCTGGTGTCAGTGTTGTAGCCAGCAGCTTAATCCACTGTGCCATGATGTTGACCCTAAGATATTGTTGATTTTTAAATCTGTCTGCTTAATTTGATGCCAAAGGTACACATACATTTATTTGGTTGTCAGTTAGTTACAATTCCTTTCTTTTTCTTTGTTTTAGGATCCTTTGGATATTTTTTACTATTGATTCACTATCTCTTATCAGCAGGTAGATATAGAATTGAATAAAATTTAGTATATTCATTTTTGCTGACAGCGCATGCTAAAGTATTTGTAAAGCTGCAGGTTTGAAAATAATGGAGTAATTTTTTGTTTTGTAGAAGGAATTTTTCTTTATTTCATTTACAGTTTATAGCTTCATTACCTACTTAAAATGTAGTTTCTATCTTGGCTGTAGGAAACATTTATAATCTGCAAACGTATTATTCAACTGGGTTTCTTGTGGTGTCCAAAGCTACTCCAGGAATTGGATCTATAAAATTGTAAAACAGGAAAGCAAAAAAATTATATTTAAGTATCTTTATGATCTTTGCTCCAACATAACAAAGCTGATAAAGTTTTCAATACTGTTTCTGTATTTAAATAGTATAGTACCAAGACTGGTTATGCCAAATATATTGGCTATTCTTTACATTGTCATAGATCAAATTATGCCCATTTTCCAAAGTCATTATTTGTATACATGTACTTCTTTTAAAATAATAGCATGCTTTTTCTCCTTTAATGAGTCAGTGGATGGAGTAAATGTGATGTAATTGCAAAATAGAGGAAAGTGGCTACTATAAGGTTTCTTAACTTGTTTGTGCTATGTACTCCTTTGACATTCTTGTGATCCCTTAGATACAATCTTGGATTCATCTTTTTAAACATAAATCATGAGGTACTTAGGATTAAAAAGGAAACTGGGCAGGTGTTTGGTGCAGTCATTAAGCTACTGATTGTAGGCCGGCACCGCGGTTCACTAGGCTAATCCTCCGCCTTGTGGCGCTGGCACACCGGGTTCTAGTCCTGGTCGGGGTGCCAGATTCTGTCGCAGTTACCCCACTTCCAGGCCAGCTCTCTGCTGTGGCCAGGCAGGGCAGTGGAGGATGGCTCAAGTACTTGGGCCCTGCACCCCATGGGAGACCAGGAGAAGCACCTGGCTCCCGCCATCGGATCAGCACGGTGCGCTGGCTGCAGCATGCTGGCCGCGGCGGCCATTGAAGGGTGAACCAACGGCAAAGGAAGACCTTTCTCTCTGTCTCTCTCTCTCACTGTCCACTCTGCCTGTCAAAAAAAAAAAAAAAAAAAAAAAAAAGACACTGGTTGAAATACCTGCATTCCATATAAAAGTGCCTGAATTGAGGTTCTATCTCTATTCCTGATTCTAGCCTCATAGTAACATGCATGCTGAGAGGCAACCATGATGTCTAAATGATTGGGTCCCTGCCACTCTTGTGGCAGAGCTGGATTGAATTCCTGGCTCTCCAGCATTTGGAGAATGGACCAGTGGATATGAGCTCTTTCTGTCTGCCTGCTTCTCAAATAAATAAAAAATAATAAAAATTTAAAGATCAATTGTATTAAATATTCTTATAAAATTGTTTTTAAAAATTATGGCACACTCCAGAGACATAAAACTTAGGCTCACACAAAAACCTGTGGAGAGATGTTCATAGGAGTTTCAGCCATAATAAACAAAAACTAGAAATGGACCAAGTATCCTTACGTTGGTGAATGGTAAAGTAAACTATAGTGTATCCATATCATGGAATACTGCTTGGCAACTCATGGGAGCAAACTACTGATAGATGAAAAACTTGTATGAACTTCCAGGGCATTATGTTGAATCAATTATTTATGCCCATGACAATAGTTTACATTGAAGTGGAAAATTTTGAGGGAGGAGGGTGTTAATTGTAAAAGGTCAGTGTGTGATATCCTTTTGCTGATGAGACTATATATATATATATATATATATATATATATATATATATATATAGATTGTGGTCATTGAAAGCATGATCCTGCAATTTTTAAAAGTTGCATGAAACTACATATATATATTTGGTACATCCATAAAATTCTGAGCTTTTTGAACTCTCATATACTACATATTAACACTCACAGAGAAAAGTAGGGGATTCTGAATGAGAAAAGTGGAATTTATCAGTGTTAGTATCCCAGTTGTGATATTGTAAAATAGATTTACAAGGTATTACCAGTAGGGGAAGCAAGGGATCTCTATGCATTATTTCTTTTTTTAAAATTAGCTTATTTTGTTTAAGGATTACAATTTCATGCATTTAATATATACAGATTTGGGAACATGATGATTCTTCCCCCCACCTCCCTCTCACCCATACTCCTGCCCTTCTTTCTCTTCCCTCTTCCTTTTTCATTCATATTTTTAGAGATCAATTATTCAGATAATTTTTATACTCATAAAATTAACTCTACACTAGAGAGTTCACTTATCAGTATGTAGAAAAAAAAGAAAAAAACTAATATATATATATATATATATATATATATATTGTTCCTTAAAAGTCAAGGAACAGGCTGCTCAAAATCAATGCATCTCAAAGTGTCAGTTTTGCTCCTATAGCTTACATTTTAGTTACCATATTAGTTACCATAGATCAGAGAGACCATATGGTATTTGTCTTTTAGTGACTGGCTTATTTCACTAAGTATAATGGTTTCCAGTTGCATCCATTTTCTTGCAAATGAAAGGATTTTGGGTATTTTTTTTACAGCTGTATAGTATTCTATAGTGTGTGTGTGTGTGTGTGTGTATATATATATATCATAATTTCTTTATCCAGTCCTCAATTGATGGACATAAGATTCCATATCTTAGCTATTGTAAATTGAGCTGAGGTGAACATGGGGATACAGATCACTCTTTCATATGCTTATTTCATTTCCTTTGGATAAATTCCCAGGAGTAGGATGGCTGGGTCATATGATAGGTCTGTAATCAGCTTTCTGGGATATTTCCATACTGTCTTCCACAGTGGCTGCACCAGTTTACATTCTCACCAAGAGTTGATTAAAGTACCCTTCTCCCTACATCCTTGCCAACATTTCTTGTTTGTTAATTTCCATATGGGGGCCATTCTAGCTGGGGTGAGGTGAAACCTCATTGTAGTTTTTATATGCATTTCCCTGAAGGCTAGCGATCCTGAGAATTTTTTCATGTGTCTATTGGCCATTTGAATTTCCTCTCTTGAAAAATGTCTGTTCAGGTCCTTTGCCCATTTTTTTGACTAGGTTGTTTGTTTTGTGGTTGTTTAGCTCTTGAGCTCTTTATATTTTTAGAGTTTACCCTTTATCAGTTGCATAGTTTGCAAATATTTTCTCCCATTCTGTCAGTTGCCTCTTCATTTTGCTGAGTGTTTCTTTTGCAGTGCAGAAGCTTCTCAGCTTGATGTAATCCTGCTTGTTAATTGTGGTTTTGATTGTGTGTGCTTCTGGGGTCTTTTCCAAGAAGTCTTTCCCTATCTGCATTATTTTTTACAGCTGCTTGCATGTTTTTACTATCTCAAAATAGGCAGTTTCAATAAAATTGTAGCCACAGTAATGTGCTTCTTTATATTTGTTAAATAGTAAGATAAGTGGCAGGCTGCATAACTGGGGTAATTTTGAAGGTGTGATGAACATAAATAATATTTGAAATACTTTCCACAAATATTTCTGTGGTATGATAATAACTGTGACTTCTATTTGTGACTAAGTTGCCAGTGCTGTCAATACTACTGTATCAGATGCCTACATTCATAATTCAGAGAAAATCTAAACTTAAGGTAGAGATTACTAAAAATAAAGATGTTGTTTTCCCTCTTCCAAATTTACATATTTCTTGGATTAAGTGCCTACATTAAGAACCCTTGGGTTAGTTTATATCTGTTCATAGTTATCTGATATATCTCAAGGGCCTCTGCCAAATAAAAGATAAATATAATGCTTTTGCCTTTTTTCTCAAGTGCTGTGGCTGGTGATAAGGGCTGATAAAAAAATGCCAGGAGGAACACTTTTTAGTTTTAAAGTTTTACTAGATGCCATTCACCAATATGCACATTGTCCATCATAATTGCTTAATACTAATTTTAAAAGGCAAGAATGAGAAGGTTTTAAATACTGAATAGACCATGCATTTATTATTTAATAGGAAAGAAAAACATGTCAACTTGATCATTTACTGTTCAGATTGAGCAATATTGAATATCATTAAACGTTTTCATTTATATTGACTAACAAATCAGTAAATGACAGTTTAGCCTTTTATTGTTGATGTCTCTCAGAGTGTCCATATCAAATGAGGCTATGGTTTTACAAGAAATGGAGTTCAATATTTTGAGATAAACATTGTGCTTTCCATTATCATATTTGTATTTAAGTTAACATTAAAATTTTATTTTATTTATTTTTATTTTTAGTATTTCTTTTTTTTTAATTTTTATTTTTGACAGGCAGAGTGGACAGTGAGAGAGAAGGACAGAGAGAAAGGTCTTCCTTTTGCCGTTGGTTCACCCTCCAATGGCCACCATGGCTGGCGCGCTGTGGCCGGCGCACCGCACTGATCCGAAGGCAGGAGCCAGGTGCTTCTCCTGGTCTCCCATGGGGTGCAGGGTCCAAGCACTTGGGCCATCCTCCACTGTACTCCCTGGCCACAGCAGAGAGCTGGCCTGGAAGAGGGGCAACCAGGACAGAATCTGGCGCCACGACCGGGACTAGAACCCGGTGTGCCGGCGCCGCAAGGCAGAGGATTAGCCTAGTGAGCCACGGCGCTGGCCTTGTTAACATTAAAATTTTAAATATATTATATATCAAACTAAGTATTTGACATTATTATGGAGTATTTTCCTCTATATAGTTTAAATATGTTTCACACAAAAGAAGTAACAGTAGAGCCACGGAATTTAATATATGTTTAGAATTTCTTTGTGTACTTGTTATTTCTCACAGTACATATGCTCTAAGAGTTCATTCTATGATGGTCTTAGATTCTATAATTTAGGGGTGAAGTGCTTAACTGATATTTAATATGCAGACATTTTAATAAGTAAATAATAAGTTATTTCATCAGAAGAAAACTTCTAAATACTTTTCATTCATTAAACATTTTAGCTAATCACATTTATAGAAGCTTAGTTAAATCCTTTTGGGAAAATCGTACGTATAATCTGAAGAATTATGATGCTTCTACATTGCTATAACACAGCTTTTTGTCCCCTGCCCTTGAATTTGAGATAGAATATGTTCTCCTAGTTTCCATGTAACTTTCACTCTCTGAAAATGTCTTTATTAAAAATAATGCTTTTAGCCATGGGAAATAACACTATGTGAAGTTGTCTCATGATAATTATTTTCTACATGGGGTTTTTAGTAGACTTCAACTGATAATAAATAGTATATTTTACCCTCCATTTTCCATGCAATTAAAAGTTTTCAAAATCATAGGAAATTATTTAAGTATACTAATATAATGTATTGACAACACTTTTTGTACATTTTTAAAATATATTAACTCTAATATGCTCCCTTTAAGAGATATTTTTCTTACATAAGTGGAGAGAAAGCTTCTAAAGGATTTCAGCAGTATATTCAGAGTTGTATACCTCACCAGCTACATCACAGATTGACTTGGAAGGGGCACTTTTTTTGTATTTCCTTTTTCTACTTGAACTCAAGCAACTGATGACGAAGAAAATGGTTTTTCCAGTTTCTAATGCTTTTAAACCTAGAGGAGTGTCTCAAAGAACAGTACTATGAACCTTTGCAGATATGATTTCAAATTTATTCATCTATAACATTGTATTTTGAGAGAACTACAATGATTAATAAAACACTCACTTGATTAAAATAGCCAAATAAACTTGACTACATTAGGGTTTATCAATCATGGTCAATAACAGCAACAATATTAGTGTATTCATGACAATATTATCCTTCCTATTTGACGACGAGACTACTGATAATAATTGCTATCTGTGTGTACATTGCAGCTGAAAATACCTGTGTGTAATCAATAGCTCTGTCTGATGTCTGCAACAAGAGACCTTTACAACTAAAATCTGAAACCTTTTCTTAAGTTATAGGTAAATCTGTTTTACATTAAAGAATGACAGACCATGCTAAGACTAAGTCATTCTGGACTCAGAAGTGGTTATCTATACTTCAAACTTAAACTGTTCTTCTTAGAATGCTGCTTCTCTGGTTTTAATATTAACTTTGAGATCATAGATGGGGGAGTGTGTGATTATTAAACTGACCCAGAGTACCTTTTAGATCTTTGTGTACTGCGCTAGAATAACACAAGCACAGTCATACTGAAAGTATCTCAATCCTGATGATTTTCAAATTAAAGGACGGCCTCAAATTAGCAAAGGTTTTTGTTCACCTGTTTTAGAAGAGCATGTACACTAGTTGTTAACTTTGCACTATTTTTTAAAGATCAAATGGGCACAGTGGTAATTTTCATTAATCTCATACAGAACAGCTAATTAAAATTTCCATTATTATCCATCCATTATCTATTTGTTTCCTTTGTTCACTATCAGAAAAGGATGTTAATAAAAGCCAGTTTTTTATTATAGTCCTATTAAGTATAGTGAGAATTAGTTAATCTTTTATATTGTTTTGTTTTTAGGTTATTTCTTTCATAGGTTGCACCATGTTGATTATGTTGAAGATACTTTGACTCTTTGCAGTAGAGATTTTGGAATTAAATATTTGTTGCATTATTTTTTAAAATTCAACATTGGGAAGATGTGGTATATAGGATCAGAATATGTGTGTTTTAGAGACCGTGTCACTGATTATGTGAACTGTGACAACAACCTGGATGTTATTTTTTTAAAAAAAGTTATTTATTCAAAAGAGTTACAGAGAGAGAGGGAGAGATAGAGAAATCTGGTTCACTCCCCAGAAGGCTCAATGGCTGGGAATGGGCCAGGCTGAATCCAGGAGCCAGGATCTTCTTCTGGGTTTCCCAGGTAGGTGCCAGGGCCCAAGCACTTGGGCCCATCCTCTGCTGCTTTCCCAGGCACATCAGCAGGGCACTGGATTAGAAGTTGAGTAGCTGGGACTCGAACTGGCACCCATATGGGATGCCACCTTTGCAGGCAGAAGCTTAACCTGTTATGCCATAAGGCTGGCCCCTGGATTTGTTACTTCTGTGATGAGAATGTTAGAAGAGCTGATCTTCAAAGACCAATCCAGCCTTAACATGTTTTCATAATTTTCAAATATGAATTTACACTAAAACTCCAAAGCTCTACCCTAGGTAAAAGCATCTATTCTATAAAGTGTGTGTGTGTGGATATAGATATAGGTATAGGTATAGGTATAGATATAGATATAGATATAGATATAGATATAGATATAGATATAGATATAGATATAATTATCTGAGTTCCTGGCTCTTGGCTTCAGCCTGACCAACCCCAACTATTGTGGGCATTTGAGGAATGAATCAGTGGAAAGAAGATCTTTCTCTGTCCCTCCTTCTACATCTTTGTCACTCTACCTTTCAAATAAACAAATCTTTTCAAAAATATTATTTTAGTGCAATAATATTTTGAAATCCATGGAGTTTTTCATAATATGCATTTTCATGAGCTTTAGGAGGACCCCTCATTTTTTATTCAAGTAATGAGCACCACCTTTGTAGTTTTCTTTCAAATAAAGAAAATGTTGAGGTATATATAATATACCTTTACTGCTCAATTCTGTGAGCAAGAATTTTTTAAGACTTTATTTATTTATTTGAGAGGTAGAGTTATAGACAGTGAGAGGGAGAGACAGAGAGAAAGGTCTTCCATCTGCTGGTTCACTTCCCAAATGGCTGCAATTGCTGTAGCTGAGCTGATCCGAAGCCAGGAGCCAGGAGGTTCTTCCAGGTCTCCCACGTGGGTGCAGGAGCCCAAGGACTTGGGCCATTTTCGACTGCTTTCCCAGGGAGCTGGATTGGAAGAGGAGCAGCCAGGACTAGAACCAGTGCCCATATGGGATGCCAGCGCCGCAGGTGGAGGATCAACCTGTGCCTCAGTGCCCGCCCGCCCCCGAAGAATTTTTAAATTTCTAGCACACTGCACACATTTGTATGCAACAACATATTTATATATCCTATATATTGTTTTACTTTAAAATTTTTGTAAAGCTATTGTTTATGATTTTGTATTGTAGGGCGGTCTGAAAAACAGCAAACACGAATGCACCCTGTCTTCACAAGAGTATGTTCATGAATTACGATCTGGTATATCAGATGAGAAACTTCTTAACTGCCTAGAGTCCCTGAGAGTTTCTTTAACCAGCAATCCTGTCAGGTAAGTAGTTCCTGTGATTTTGTTATGAATCATACAATTACCATTGTTTGGGAATAACAGAACTTATGCTACTTTAAACTCATATTTTCTGAAAGGCTGATATTAACTAGAGTATTAATAAACTTCTTAAAACTTACACATTTATACTGTTAACTGACTACAAAGTATTATGGAAGACGTTACTTGCCAATGGGGGATTCTAATAACTCTTGTTCCTATACTAACCATAAGAAAGGCGTTAAGTTAATAACATGTAAAAATGTTTTGAAAAGAAAAAAAAATTGATGTGCAATGTAATATCAAAACATTCTTGGATCTACTTACACAGTTGCTACAATCTGAAGTTCAAAATGTAATGGATAAATCTATATAGAAAACTTGTTGTGGTTTTTCTGTTTTTACATTTTTTTTATTTTTTGACAGGCAGAGTGGACAGTGAGAGAGAGAGAGACAGACAGAAAGGTCTTCCTTTGCCGTTGGTTCACCCTCCAATGGCCGCCGCGGCCAGTGTGCTGCAGCCGGCTCACCGTGCTGATCCGATGGTGGGAGCCAGGTGCTTCTCCTGGTCTCCCATGGGGTGTAGGTCGAAGCACTTGGGCCATCCTACACTGCCCTCCCTGGCCACAGCAGAGAGCTGGCCTGGAAGAGGGGCAACCGGGACAGAATCAGGCGCCCCGACCGGGACTAGAACCCGGTGTGCCGGCGCTGCAAGGCGGAGGATTAGCCTAGTGAGCCGCGGCCCCGGCCCTGTTTTTACATTTTCTTATGTCTGGTACTTTTCAGACCTGCCACAGAGCCTTGACAGTAGTGTAGAGCTCATTCATCCAATTTTAAGTACAAGTTGAAGTATATATTATTTATTCATATGCACAGTGCACTTGGCAAACTAACTGGAAAATTAGAATTTTACAACAGAATTTTAAAAGGCAATGGTAAGATGTGATCGACTTCAGAGTATGATAATTGTCCAAAGGTGCCTGTCTTGCCATTTCTTCTAGAATTCCTCTGTTTTTAATGATTTGAACAAGCAATATGAGTTCTTTGAGAGCAGTAACCACAGTAGTGTTTTTCCCTTTGCATATAACCTACAGCACCCTCACCTTTCTGCCAAGTACTTATGTGCTCCAAAAATGTCTGCTGGATTGTTCAGTGAACCATAAATTAATCTTTCAAAAGTAACTGTAAGTAGTTGGCTGTGGCTCAGTGGATTAAGTTGTCGCCTCTAACAGAGGCAGCAGCACAGCAGATGTGTTCCAGTATTAGCGGGCAATTGGAGTCCTGGGTGCTCTGCTTCTGATCCAGCTCCTTGGTAATGTGCGTGGGAAAGCAGTGGAAGATGGTCCTAGTACTTGGGCTCTCACCACCTGTCCGGGAGACCCGGATGGAGCTCTGGGCTCCTGGCTTCCTCCTGTACCAGCCAGGGCTGTTTGGACATTTGGGAGTGAGCCAGTAGATAGAAGATCTTTCTCTCTCCCTGTTACTCTGCCTTTCAAATAAAAAAAAAATTATAAAGCAGTAGTAACCTTTATGAATGGGATGATGGTAGTGGTACTGAGGTCTAGTTAAATGCATTTTTATAAAGATGGTGAGGGTGCTTCAAATTACACTTGAACTCTTAAAATGTAGCAGGGCAATGACTCACCCCAAAAGATTATGGGAAGAAGCAAAAACCCATCAGGCTCCGATGGCTGGAGTTGCTGCGTTCTGGTAGCTGATTGGCTCCACAGGTTGCATGAAGATGGCTGTGGTGCCCTGCATAATATGTCGGCTTGCAGCTCACGGGTAAAGCGCCAAACCAGCCTGTGGAGTCCCCTGACAAGAGCCAAGCCTCATCTCTCCTCAGCTGGAGCTGTCCTTAAGATGATTAAGAGTGAGTTTGGAAGCCACAGTTGCATCTCTGCTGAGGGAGGAGCTAGTGGTGGCAATGACCAACTGTCTGACGGAGGCACAATGCCTGTTAAGATGGTGAGATCCAGGGCCCGGTCCAACAGGTTGTACCTTGTTATGTAAGCCAGCTGCTCGCCTCTGGTTGATAATGTGTTCAAGATTAGACGAATTGAGATTTCCCAGGTTTCTGTCATGGGGATAATCAGGAAGGTGGAGAGGGCTCCAAACTAAATTCTCTGCAAAATTGATGATATGACCCCAAGCCAATCCCGGTTTGGCAGTCACTTGGTAAAAATAAAGTGAAGCAGGAAGCTACTGTGCTGCCAGTTGGAGTATATGCCAAAGTGTTTTGTGTCCTTCAGTTGTTCATGGGAGCAAAAAGCCTTGTAGTATTGAAAATCCATGTCCTGGAGGATATGAATGAGTTAACCATGCATGTTCTGGAAATGGTCAGTGCATACATGATGCAGAATAAAGCCCGCCAAGGGGAAAGCTGACAAAATGAAGATGGCTATGATGTCAGCTGCATCTGGAAGGAGGTGCTCCACTCGATTCACATGTGTCCTCACCAGGAAGGGAAGAGCGTACAGGAGCTGCAGACCCAGCTCTGTGGTCTGAGCGAGAAGGCCATCAAGGAAGCCATTGATTATCTGGCCACCGAGGGTCGCATCTATCCCACCGTTGACAAGGAGCATTTTAAATCTATTAAGGCAGCAAAAGCATCTTATTGTCTGAAGATGTTTGCCTCTGGCTGCGAGTTATTTTGACCCATTGACTTTTAGGAAGTAGGATTTTTCAACAGAAGCTCTCCACTGTTGATGTACAATTTAATACTTTATCCTTTTTAGTATTTTTTGTTCTACTTAATACTATTGGTTGAATCTGTAATTAACACACAATTATTCTTAGGTGTTTAAATTTAACTGAAAAGGGATCCCTGTTAAATATAAGAGTGGAAATAAGATAGAGAGGAGATGTACAATTTGGGACATGCTCAAGCTGACTTGCCCCAAATGGTAGAATTAGAAATGTGCCACAGGCTTCCAATACAATCCCATCAAGGTGGCATGTACCAATGCCATCTCACTAGTCCAAGTGATCAATTTCAGTTCATAATTGATCACACTGATAGGTCTAAGAGTCAAAGGGATCAAACAAACAAGACTAGTATCAGCTAATACTAACTGATAGAATCAAAAAGGGAGAGAACGATCCCCCAAACTATCAATATTTGTTTAAGCATATGAGACAAACTTTTCTTCCTCCCCAAAGCCAAGAAATTGTATATGGTGTTCTTGTGAAAAACACAAATGTATAATGTACTACAAAATTGTTACTTAAATTATACATTTTTTGAAAATTGTAGTCTTCAGAAACTTAAGCAATTCTGAGCCACTGTTAAAGGTTACCTGTCTTGGAGACATTCATAGTGAACTAGGGGCCATAGGGGGCATATTTTTTCCTCAAAATTGCAGTACTGGAAGAATTCTAGGAGACACTGTAGTTCTTTTAAAAAAAATAAATGTTACAAATATTGGTATAAATTTGGCACTTTTAGGTTTTTTTTTTAAGATTTATTTATTTATTTGAAAGGTAGACTGACAGGGGAGAGACAGAGAGAGAAAGATCTTCAATCTCCTGGTTTACCCCCAAATGTCTGCAACAGCTGTGGCTGAACGAGGCCAAAAGCGGGAGCCAGGAATTCCATCCAGGTCCCCCACACTGGTTGCAGGATCCCAAGTGTTTGGGCCGTCATTGGCTGCTTCCCAGTAGCATTAGGAAGAAGCTGCATTGGAAGTGAAACTGGTTCACATGCACTTTGATATGGGATATGGATGTCCCAAGCAGCAGCTTAATCTGCTTTGCCATAGTGTCCATTCCACAATATTTCTTTGACATCACTTATACAAATGCAGAAAGCTTGAGATAAAAATCTGATACTTAAAATTGTAACTGTCTCCTGTAGCTACTTTTTCCTCCAACTCTAGGACTGTACCTCCAGGACTAGAAGAGAAGAGCCTTTTTTTTTTGTTTGTTTGTTTTCGTGGGAAGTTAAACTGCTTTTGTGCTTACAGATTGGTACATTGAGATATGTATGCCTAAATTTAAGGCAAAATGCTGATTTCCCACTCATCTTTGATAGGTGTCATCTCTCTGTGTTCTTTTGGGGTTCTTTTTGGCTTTGTGAACTGCCTCACTCCCTACACACACACACAGACACACACACACACACACACACACACACCTTGCCACCTTTATTCTTCTGAGTGGAATCATGTGGTTTTGTGGGATTTTACTGCAGATGAAGAACTATAGTAGAAGAATAGTAAATAGATATGGCTATTATATGAATGGAAATCAACAAAAAATTTTAAGGAGAAAACAATTCCTAGATTATTTCATACTTGCATATTTGGCACGTTAGGGGTAACAGATTTCCAAAATTTAATTTAAATCGCCCACTTGGCATGCACACTTTTTCAATTTTGTTTAAGCCAGGAATGACTTGGCCAATGTTCTCCTTCTATGGTCCTGCCCTGTATGTGAGCCAAATCTTTGAGGGGAAGGTTTGAGGATAAGACACATATCCTAGGAAAATACTGTCAACTCTTTTATGTAGGAATATTTAAGCTAGAGGAACTTGAAATGCATAATTGACTATTATAATAGGTATTGTTTGTGGCTCATAGACATATAAAATATATATATTGAAATTGATTCTAAATTAACTATGAAATATATGAATATTTGTATATATTTGTATATATGAAAATTTGTAAAATCCAAATAATACTAGTATCAGATATAATTATTATTGAATTTTGTTACTTTTGTTTATTAATTTGGTAATATTTTGAGCTATTGGAAAAATATGGGATACAAACTCTTTTTGTTCTAATTTCTGTTTGCTTGTTATAACAGCAAATCAAAAATGGAACCACCAAGAATTATTTTCATTCATTAAATCTTTAGTAAACACCTATTCTGTGCATTTAAGTGCCAAGTTTGTTTTCATAAACTTCAATTCAATTGACTCCTGAAATGGTTATTAAAGTAGTAACAGTTAACATTTTACCATTCATGTAAAACCTTTCTGGCATGTGCTGTTCTAACCTGAGTGTGTGTGTATGGAAGTATGGTTAGGCCTACATTGACATTCCCAACTCAGAACTCTCATGAAATTCAGACTCCATATTAAGTGTGTTCTTGAATGCCCTACAGGCCTCTTTAAAAATATTTAAAAATAATAAAAAGAAACATGTATGACAGAACTTAAATCATGGAAAATGGAATTAAAACATAGAGAAGTTTATTTTCATAAAAAATGTTTGAAGTCCTTGCATACAGTGGGTCTTCAAAAAGTTCATGGAGAATATATATTATGAAAAATTTTGAAATCCGTGAAATTTTTTCATAACATGAATTTTCATAATCTTTTTGAAGTATTCTTGCATTTATAATTCTTCAATGTTTTTAAGACTTTGAAATATACATATAATTTTAGTATTATTCCCATTATATATCTGTGTATATATGTAGTTTACATATATATGTGTGTATGCATATGTGCGTGTGTGGTGTATGTTGTGTGTATGTGTGTGATTTGTCTGAGAAGCAGAAAGAAAGACAGTGACACAGGCAGCTCCCATCCACTGGCCCATTCCCCTAATGGCCACAATTGCAAGTCCTTGGCCCAAGGCTGCAGCCAGTTGCTAGAAACTCAATCCAGGTCTCTCATGCGGGTGGCAGGGACCCATCTCCTGTTCTCTCCCAAGATCTGGGTTGACAGTCAGCTGGGATCAGGAGGCAGAGTCAGACTTCAAACCCAGGGGCTCAGATATAGGACAGAGATTTTTTTTTATTTTTTTAACTTTTATTTAATAAACATAAATTTCCAAAGTACAGTTTATGGATTACAATGGCTTCCCCCCATAACTTCCCTCCCACTCGCACCTCTCCCATCTCCTGCTCCCTCTCCCATTCCATTCACATCAAGATTCATTTTCAATTATCTTTATATACAGAAGATCGATTTAGTATATATGAAGTAAAGATGTCCTCAGTTTGCACCCACACAGAAACACAAAGTGTAAAATACTGTTTCAGTACTAGTTATAGCATTACTTCACATTGGATAACACATTAAGAACAGATCCCACATGAGAAGTAAGTACACAGTGACTCCTGTTGTTGACTTAACAAATTGACACTCTTGGGCCGGTGCCGCGGCTCACTAGGCTAATCCTCCGCCTAGCGGCACCGGCACACCGGGTTCTAGTCCCGGTCGGGGCGCCGGATTCTGTCCCGGTTGCCCCTCTTCCAGGCCAGCTCTCTGCTGTGGCCAGGGAGTGCAGTGGAGGATGGCCCAGGTGCTTGGGCCCTGCACCCCATGGGAGACCAGGAAAAGCACCTGGCTCCTGGCTCCTGCCATCGGATCAGCACGGTGCGCCGGCCGCGGCGGCCATTGGAGGGTGAACCAACGGCAAAGGAAGACCTTTCTCTCTGTCTCTCTCTCTCACTGTCCACTCTGCCTGTCAAAAAAAAAAAAAAAAAAAAAAAAAAAAAAAAAAAAAAAACAACAAATTGACACTCTTGTTTACGGCATCAGTAATCTCCCCAGGAGGGCAGAGATATTTTAACCAGCATCTTAAGTGTCAGGCCAATTGCCCATCCCTGTTCCCATTTTATAAATGAGGAAATTGAGGCTCAGAGAGGTTAAATAATTGGCTCCATTTTTAATGTTACATGGTTAGTAAATGTCACCATTAAGATTCCAACCTAGACCATTTGTCTCTAGAGCATGGACCATTAACGGCTACTTTATTGCCTCACGATAAGGAAAGTCTGTTCAAACATTCTCCTTTCACTGTTGTCACATACTAATTTTTTTGTTTCATTAAAATTTATCTCAATTGAATTGAAGGACTATGAAATTTTAGTAAAAAGTATAAAAGATGATATAAAAACACCTTTGTACTCACCTACCAGCTTAAGAAATGAAGGTTTCATATTTTTTTAAAGATTTTCTTTATTTATTTGAGAGGTAGAGTTACAGACAGTGAGAGGAGAGACACAGAGAAAGGTCTTCCATCCGCTGGTTCATTTCCCAAATGGCCGCAACGGCTGGAGCTGCGCCGATCCGAAGCCAGGAACCAGGAGCTTCTTCCCGGTCTCCCACGTGGGTGCAGGGGCCCAAGGACGTGGGCCATCTTGTACTGCTTTCCCAGGACATAGCATAGAGTTGGATGGGAAGAGGAACAGCTGGGGACTAGAACCAGCGCCCATATGGGATGCCGGCGCTGCAGGCAGAGGATTGACCTACTGCGCCACAGCGCTGGCCCCGGTTTAATTTTTTTAATGTAACTTAGATTGTTAATGACAGCATAACACCATTTGGGTTTTTGTTTCATTGATAAAAAATTCATCTGAGGAGTGGGCATTTAGCTTACTAGTTAAGATTCTGGCATCCCAAGTAGAAGCACCTGTGTTCAGTTCCCTTTTCTGGCTATTGATGCCAGCTTCCTTCTAATGCTGACTTGGGAAGGTAACACTGATGGATCAAGCAAGTGGATTGCTGCCACCTACATGGAAGACCGGGTTGAGTTTCCGGTTCTGGGATGTGGGGGAGGGGATGGGGATGTGGGGACCTTGCTCAGCCTCAACCCTTGGTAGCAATTTACGAGTGAACTAGCAGGTGGTGCTCTCTTGCATGTACACATTCATACTCTGTCTTTCTGCCTTTTAAATAAATTTTTAAAAATTTAAAAAATCTGAAAATTCCATTATCTAAATCTATGCTTCTATTTTTTGAAGTATGTTATCTTAAGAGTATATGTCATTTCATTCAGAAGCCTATCTTTTCTGATGACCATGTAGATCAGTGTGGTGAAATTTAGACCTCCCTTGCCTACGCAACAAGGATGATAACTCTAAGGGTACTTCCCGTGGTTTCCATATATTTATTTCAATTTGCTCTCACGTGATAAGAGAAAAAGCTTTGTGTTTTTTTTTTTTTTTTTTTTTTTTTTTTTTTTTTTTTTTTGTCTAGTCACAGATAATTTTCCTTGGTAGTACCTAAACTGGAGCAATTGAATAAATAGCACTTAACATTATATATGGCTTGTTTTTACATGCATGGGTATCCTATAAAGTAATAATACAAATAATTTCCCCTAGTCCGCTCCCCAAATTCTGGCAACAGCCAGGGTTCTGGAATTCAATCCAGGTTTCCCATGTGCTTGACAGGAACCTGGGGTACTCAGGCCATCACCTGCTGCCTGCCAAGATGTGTATCAGCAGGAAACTGGAATTGAGACGAGAGCAGGGACTTGAACCCAAGCATTCCAATATGGGATCTAGGGATCCTATATGGTATTTTAAACAATGTACCAAATGCCCACCTCTGGTTTATGTTTTTAAAGGACAACTGGCTAGAAGCAGAGAGACTGTGCTACACGTTGCAGTAAAGGAAGTACATATCTAATAGAAATTCTTGGGACACCTGTGTATCTGTGCTTCATGGAAGCTTATATAGAAAGTCTTTTGACATCCCAAGGTAGTATGAGAATTCAGTTATTTTTACCATGAGCCTCCATTGACTCACCTGGAGAAATTCATGGTGCCTCACTGATGTTCCAGTGGTAACATGGATTCCATGAATGCATGCATTTTCCTGCTGTTTAACTGCCTGATCTTTGTATTACTCAGTTCAAATTTGTAAATTTCTAAGGGGGGTGGTTCTACTCATCATAGGTTTCTTTTCTGGCAAAACTGCATGCCTGGCCACCTCATTTATCAGGCCAGTGTAGATGCCTGTCATAACATGGGTCAGGCTCCCGTCCTTAATCAGCTCCACTTCACTTTGATGAAGATAAGGGAGGCAATATAATGTGGTCCAGAATCTGTGCACCTAGGACTGTTCCCTGGATAGGTGGCTGTGGGGAGTGCTTCCCATAACAAGGGGTTCTAAGCATGTTAGGCACCAGCTAATACAGTAACTTTAGTAAGTTGAGAGGGAAAAATCATTGCGTAGAGAACTCTTTGAGAGATCAAGGATTATGTTTTATTCATGCTCTATATTCAGCATTTAGCATTATTCCTTGTAGCATTATAAGTGAGTAAAAGAGCACACTGCTACTAGAAGTGCCTCTTGTGTACCGATTTGTGTATTTGTGTATTTTGGAGACAGGAAGAAGCAAAAAAAAACCCACCAATATCTTTTTCTTTTGAGCATCCTCAGAGCTATTAACAAAATGTAGTATAAGCCACCTCTAAGATCTGGTTTCTCTTTGACCTTTTGTCTATCATTTGACTCTGGTCCACCAATATTTTATCTTGCCAGATAAAAAACTCTCATTAACCCACCCCTCAAAAAAAAAAAAAGTAGGAGTGGTAGGGTATATAACTATATCATGTAGTTAAGTAAGTTCTAGAAATGCTGTGTAATATTTTGCCCTCGTGGGAACTCAAAGTAAATATTAGCATTGTTCCTTAAATAGCTTTTACAAATTCTGCAAAAAGGGAGACCTGTTTAACTTTTTAAACACAGTTTCCAAAATTTTTATTAATTAAAATTTCCATTTATTCCTTGGAAATCCATAGAACCATTCCATAGTATAAATCACACTTTCTGTTTTCACTAGATTTTTTAATTTACAGAAAGCCAACCCTTTAAGATATTTTTTAAAGATTTTATGTATTTATTCATTTGACAGGTAGAGTTACAAACAGTCAGAGAGAGACAGAGAGAAAGGTCTTCCTTCCGTTGGTTCACTCTCCAAATGGCCGCATCGGATGGTGCTGCGCCGATCCGAAGCCAGGAGCCAGGTGCTTCCTCCTGGTCTCCCATGCGGGTGCAGGCACCCAAGGACCTGGGCCATCCTCCACTGCCTTTCTGGGCCACAGCAGAGAGCTGGATTGGAAGAGGAGCAACTGAAACTAGAACCCAGTGCCCATATGGGATGCCAGCGCAGCAGGCTGAGGATTAATCAAGTGAGCCATGGCGCTGGCCCCGTCTTTTCAAATATTTCATTTTTTTTAGATGCCTAGAGGAGGGGGTGGGGGGAGAGAGAGAAAGAAAGATAGAGACAGATTGACTGATTGTTTCACATGATTGTTTCACATTCCCACCCACTAGTTTACTCCCAAAATGTCTGCAACAGCCAGGGCTGAGCCAGGTCCAAGCTGGGAACTCAGTCTAGGGCTCCCATGTGGGTGGCAGGGACCCAAGTACTTGAACCATCACTGTTGCCTACTAGGATGCACATAAGACAGGAGGCTGAAATCGGAAGTGGAGCTGAGACTTGAGCCCAGGCACTGCAACATAGGATGTGGGCTTCTTAACTGCTAGGCTGAGTGCTGCACTCTATTTAAACTCATCATTAGCTATTTTTGCTGTAGCCACCCTCTAGTTTAATAGGCTTAACTTTCCTCACAGAAAGCAACAAATAAGCAAACATTGTGAACAACTATTTTTTCCTACTTGAGAAAAACCAATAAGCAAATAAAAGCAATGAAAGAAAAATATAAAAATTAAAAAATTGTAAATGAGGAAACCAATGTAAGAATAAACCCAAGAATGGGAATAATTTATACAACCAGGACATTATACAAAAAGTATAGAAAAGAAAAATAGTCTATAGAAGTATAATTCACCTTGAATGCATAGTGTCTTACATGAGGGTATGCAAAAAGTTCAAGGAGATGCATGCAATGATAAAACTGTGTAAATTTAAAAACGTTTTACACCATGAACTTTTTGAAGTTGTTTCATGCAACAGCAAAAGAATCCCTAAATTAAATAAAGTTATTTGAATAATATTATTTTAGTTTCCTAGGGTTTCCATAATGGTTCCTACAAACTGATGGCTCAAAACAACAACAATTATTCTCTCATAGTTGAGGCAGCCAGAAGGTTGAAATCAAATGTCAGGTAAATTCCTTCCAAAGGTTCTAGGTGAGGATACCAATAGCTTTCCTTAAACATTCTCAAAACATGGTCACTTTGAAATATTAAATGGAGTCATGAATTTCAGATTCATAAGTTATTTAATTGTTCAGATGATAAAGACTCAAAGACAATCATTTCATTATTTTATGTGCTGCTAAAGGCAATTTTTTTAAATTCCCTTTATAAGCCGTCATTTACTGGCTGTATTCTAAATCATTCCCTTACTATACATTCCCTCAACCTTTACTTTTTATTACATCAATTTACTTGTACCTACTTATATTCTATAACAGTTTTGTTCATGTATGTCTACTTTTCATTTAGATTTTTGCCACCACTGGGGAAGGGACCCTCTTGCCCTCTCATTTGTTTTGTGGTGGCTGGTACTGTGTAATTTATATACAATAATGTATGATTTAAGGTGGATATTGACCCATCATCAATAACAGCCTATGCTTTGCCAGCAGTGAGAATGAAATTTGCATTAGTCTAGCCATATTCTGTGGCCCTGCATTTTTAGATGTAATCAGAGAAAAATAATGAATTTAACTTCCTTCATATAAGAGTAAGACTTACTAGCTTGATTTGAACCACTTTCATAAGCTGCAGACAGAATAGCATGCTTTACACAATAGTCTTTTTACAGTTGCATGGTGAATTAACAAAATTGAATGTTTACAACTCTGTTTAACACCCTAAAAATCCATGTGCTTTGATTATAAAATGAATCCCAATCTGCCATCACAAATTGTATTAGGCTTTGCACATACCATGGCATGTGTGTGGTTTAGAATGAGAACTACATTATTTAAAGATTTTTATTCATATGCTTTTACTAAATTTTATGAAAGGAAGCAGTGTCTACTGAAAAATGACCAATGAATTTGGACAATTTTATTCCCAGCCAAACCATTACAGGATGTATGGGTATTTGGCAATACATTTATGAAGAACCAAGGAAATGTGTAGCGATAAATCATTGTCACTAAGGTTTTACAAAACATGACAAAACCAGCAAATACTGGTTTGAAGAACAGTATCACAGAGTTGTGATTGCATAGAATTCCTTTTAGAATTTTTGCTGAAAGTGCCTTACATTTTGAGGAGTATTTTACCCCACCAGGAAAACTGCTTTTTCTGTTTTGCGTGGACTCGATTGTTATCTGCCAAACTCATGCCATAGTGTCAGGTTTCTACAGCCAGTATTCTCAAGCAGGCGAAAACGAAATCTCTTAAGAGTTTATAAATATGCAGTTATTTGTATTATCTCTGGAAGGTTTTTTGAAATATGTGTGTGTGTGTGTGTGTGTGTGTATTTGAAAGGCAGAGTGACAGGGAGAAGGAAAGATAGAGACCTTCCATCTGTTGTTTCACTTCCAAAATGGTGGCAACAGCTGGCAATGGTTCAGACTGAAGCCAAGAGCCCAGAACTCCTTTCAGGTCTCCCACATGAGTGACAGGGGCCCAGATACTCAGGCCATCTTCTGCTGCTTTCCCAGGCACTTTACCAGGGAGCTGCATAGGAAGTGTAGCAGCTGGGACTCAACACACTGCACCACAGTGCTAGCCCAAAAATGTTTGTTTTTACTTAATATTTTCCTCCCTTTAAACATACTTTTATAGCAAATATGTGTTTTAACATAATCATAATGACAATAGCTGGATCTTGACAGCAATGCAAATTAGAAATAGAAAGCACTGTCCCAGTTATGGGTGTTAATAACTGTTTAAACAGCCTGTATAAACTTATTTAAACCTTGGCAAAGCAGCCGGCACTACTTTGAAAGTTTATATGAAGTTAGGTAAAGATCAATACTATTAGAACATTTTACAGGGGACTTCCTATGAAAAATGGAATAATAAGATCATAATAGTGTAGAAGTGTGAACTGGACTTAAAAAATTGTGAGTACATTTCATAAGGTAGCATTGTGGACAGCGTTTTAAAAGTAGTTTTAAATGTTGGTATTTTAAATTTGTTTGCTTTAACTTTCAAATATATAAATCATTTTAGAATATGTGTATCCATTTTCATCTACTTGAAAGAACAACAGAGGGGAACACACACACACAATATATATATATATGCTGGTTCACTTCCCAAATGTTCACAACAGCCAGGACTGGGCCAGGCTAAAGCCAGGAGCCAGAAACTCTGGACTTCCCACATAGATGGCAGGGGTCCAAGCATTTGAGACATCATCTGCTGCTTCCCAGGATGCATGAACAGGAAGGTGAATCTTAAGCAGTGTAGCTAAGGCTTGAACCGGGCACTCTGATATAAAATGTGGTCATCCTTAGCAGTGACTTAACTTGCTGAATGATAACACCAGCCCCCATATGTATACATAGAATGGAAAATAGTAAATTCATTACAGTTATGTCAGTTTATATGCCTTCTTTTAAGATCTTAGTCAACAATTTGAATTAATATCAACCATATCCAAACTCACTTACATGTTGATGCCATCGATGTTAAGTGACCCTGAATTTTTAATCATATATTCTTAGCTTCAAAACACCATTTGGCTTAAGGCACATCTAATGTTACAACTTGTAATAAAAGAAAATTAGGTCACTATATCCTATATTATTTCTAAAAGGAATTTGGTACAGCAAATATCCATGTTTTTGAAGTATTATTTCAGTGGGAACAAATGTGGAAGACATTAAGAGAAATAGCCATTCTTATGTGGTCATTTATTTTATTACTTCATAACATATGTGACATCAAGGCAATGCATTTTCTCATTTAAGTGATACATTTTAAATTTGAAAACCAATTTACATGTGTATAATAATTAAAATTGTTAGAAATTTTTAAATGGATACATACTTATAAAGGTACATGAACTCTAGCAGCAGAATCTAGGAAATGAAATTGATTGGAATATAAGATTAACTTCCTTAGTTAAAAACCTTGTATATGCATTTTCCTATGTATTCAAATTTATTTTTGAGAAGAAAATATTTATAAACATGTGTCATTTGAAATTTTTTATTTTGAGCTATGAATTAGCTAAAGGTCTTAGATGTGTACTAAAGTTTTAATATACTTCTGTTATTATGTGACTTTTACTAAAGCAATCGTGTGTTATAAAAAGAGACACTGATGTCCCACTATCATTAAGATGAGGGTAAAAATACAAGCTGAAAGTATCAAGGAGGGAAAGTAGTACTTTTCAAAAATTCTAGGACAATATTGGATGTTGATTTAAGTA